>NC_056745.1:1354027689-1354059745 GCF_019279795.1 Protopterus annectens
GACGTACTTTATTCAGTACCACAAAGCATCCCCAGTAATGAAAAGTGCCGCGCTACAAAAAACCACAAAACCATGCATAGGGCAAGCGGCCATGCAGCGATATAACTGGCATAGCAGTGCCACATGCATAGTAATGAGTGCGCACAACCACAACCACGCATAGGGCACGCGCCGAGTCCAGGAGCCCACTAGAAGCGCCTGTAGGCGTGGCCAAGCCGGCAGGCGATGAGCAACCTAAAGTGCTGACTGTCCCATGCTGCCTGCAATAGTAACTGCACCAACCAGTGTCCGTGGATAATGAAACGTATGCAGAGTATGCAACATAGTACCCGTCCACACAAAATGGAGAACCAACCATAAATCCATGAAGTACAAAATGTTCCCGTCCACGGAACAAAGGATACGTGGAATACCGTGTCCATCACGCAATGCACTGTCAGCAGGCATACCCAGTGGAGGTGTACTGCATCATGTCAGCGTGCCGCAACTACACACGACTAGCCCCATGGGCATGGTCACCAGCAGTCCCACAGTGGTAGTGCGAGTACACAGCTGGGCAGTCGTGGCCATATAACAACCAGAAAGAAACCAGATATCCCAAACACAGACAAACATGTGTATAGTAAAATGTGCTAGACACAGCAACGTAATCAATACATACACATAGGATGGCTATGCGAATCGAATATCCAGAAGCAGAACCCATGCATGCAAACGTAATACACAACAACCCTGTCATAGCACATAACCCGCACCCATGTCCGACTGTTCACCGAATCCAGCTAGCAGCCTTGCACAGCTGCACACCTACACACAGCGGGTATACCCCATATGTAGTAGGAAGTATTGTCCTAGGCAGTGACACGCGTGCAAATATGTATCCCACATGTCAACATCCCACCCCAGGTACTGATATCCAAATGGCTGCATGTGAATGTGTCGGCAGATTGTGTACATCCCGCGTGTGGTTACGGACCTTTCGAAACCCCATAGGTGTTCACACGCCACGGTGTCCATAACTGTACACATCTGGACAAAGCAGTATGTGCAGCCACTGTACTGATGATTAGCTATGCAGACATGTCAAAGACAATACACAGGGCGGAACAGCTGTCCACCAAGCAGGTCACCCCAGCAGGGTTGCCACATGCACAGAATGTCAAGGTGGGACATCACTCGTAGATATGTGTGGTTCCATATGGCAAAACACCCACGGCCAATGCAAAGGATAGAATAACATGTATATGCCCGGATGAATGGTTATGTCATAGCATGGGAATAGCTTAAGCTATCCAACATAATAGTCATGCGTACCAGATACAAAATGCCTGTAACACGCAAGTATAATGCAGGAAGACATACACGACTGTGTCAATATCACAGGACATATGGCACGTGTCAAGTGTCGACGTAGGACACAAATGTCCAGAATGGGGCCCCCTGCAAAGAGGAACACGTGCCAACCCCACCCCCCACTGACGTATCGGCAGTATAAATACAACCCAAACACACAACAACACCACCGTCCAACCCATGATAGCAATGAAGGCCAGACAAAGACCAGCACGATGCATGCACAAATAGGGACACTTGTAACCGGTGCTCCGACAACCTTCCACAGGCCACCGAATAATAGTATGTACATATGCATGTAATGCTGCGAAGTATGTGTGGTAGTCCCCAGTATCACAGAGGTAGTTACACAGATACACTGTAACCAACCGTCACATATGTGCACTGTACACAGCATACCTGCAGGTAATACATAGTTCAGTCATGTGCCACATAAATATCCACGTATGAATGAGGACAGGGGATAGACAAGTGTGAATGGGAAAACGCAGAACATGGCATATGTATGATAACCGGCACCACCCACAGTATTGTATGCCAATAGCAGAAGCTATTGTTGGTTGTCCAAACACTCGTGGTTCGTACACACGAATAATATCATATAATAACGCCTGGGTGTGGGTAATGCTGGATATACTCACGGTAGACGTGGTGCAGTCCAGAGGGCGATGCCCGAGGGACCAAACAAAGGCAACCGTGGGTAAATACAGCAGTACCCACACCCAGACCTGGGTTATTGCTATTATGCCATATCATCTAGGACAATAAACTATTAATCCACAGACATAATGGCACAGCATAATGCCTGTCTGCTGCCCATCCGCAGATGTCTGGCATCCACGGTGGTGCTGACGTACTGCGTGAGATGTCCGTTGCTAATGTCAAAACTGTCTTGCTATGTAAAACACAGTCAACATAGCAAATCAATACAAAACAGCAACGGAGAGCTCGATGTCCCCGTTGCTGTGTTGTACAACCTGTCCTGCTATGTTAAATGTGTGTAGCAGAGCGAGACTGCCCAAAAGTAAGCAACGGACATCTCCGTGGCTCAGTTAAAGCTGTCACACTATGTTAAACCCATGTAACATAGCAAGACAGGTTATAAATACCGAGGTATACTAATGGAAATAGGTCCGGGCGACCGGACCGTGTGCCATTACTATAACCTGATCTACAACGGGCACGCTGGCCAATCAGCATGCACGGTTAGGAATAATGGGGGGGTTATGGTATAATAGACATGGACAAACTGTGCCCATGTGCCTCGTCTGACATTCGTATACGGTCAAGGCAGTCCCGTACACTAGGCGGACAAGACCAAACCCAAAGCACCACAGGATCACCCTGACAATCAAAGACCTGTATGTGTTGGGGCTATAAGCCCCTGTGATCTGAATATCCCTGCGGTCACGCCATATGTATCCTGGGTCAAGAGCAGTAGGGAATAGGGAATGTGTAACATGTAGTACCGCACTTTTCCCAGCAGGAGAATGGATGCCTGTGACGTAAGTGAGTGTGGGGGGGGGGATATGTTAATGTAGCTATGTACCATGGGTATGCATATAAATGAGACAGAACAGCAAACGTGTAGTGGTCACAGCAACTGGCCAACGTGAATGCAGTCCTGTTTGAATTATGACTATAGAACATATAAATGTGAACGTGTAAGTAGTGCGTCTGTGCCACAAAGACAGTTACATGTGTAAAGGTGAAAGTGTGTTCCGCACGTCCGTTAACCGGATCAGAGATATGTTACTGGAACAGTCACAACTAATACAGGCCACGTAATCACACAGACTCAGTAAACATATGTAACCCAGAATACGGATATGCATGTACTTCGCGCCAGAACCCACAATTAGAAATGCAAGCGCGCCTGTGCGTGTGATCCGCTCACAGCAGGGTAAGTTAATGCTGTGTCCTCCACGTTAGTTATACATGTCTCAAAACTGTCAGCCTCTGAAAGTATGGAACCGGACAATGCCATGCAAAGTACTGGTACAAATAGTGAGAAACACATGATATGTGATAAGACAAACATAGAATGTGGATAGAATAATGGGTGTGTTAGTAGCAGGGATTGACGAAGGGTATGCATCTGTAACCCGACCTACTTGTCAGAAGGTGCCCCCGTATGTTTATGTAAGATTTATGTTGGTTTACATTTGTTGACCGGGCTAGGCTAGCTGGATATATGTCCAGTGTCAGTAGAGGCCCAGGGAGAAATGCTCCACACACAATAATAGCACAACATACCAAAGTAGTCATATATGTAAACAAAAATGAACAACAATAGAAAGTGTCCAAAAAGGACTGGTTACATAAAGATTCCAGAAGACAAAGAAAAATATAGTCGGTGGAAGCACATCCTAATTATAGAATCAAGTCTCTATAGAATCAAGTAAGTCTCACATGAAATGCCAGCAAATTGCCAGATAAACACAGGTCAATGTAACACACACCTAAGATAAAGGGCCAACCATCCGTACACTCTGCTAGAACCTGTACAGTGGAAAGGTATGGTATGGTTATAGATGTGTGTACACAGGTAATCCACAGACAGTAACAAAGCAAGGTATGAAACGAGGGGTTCACATGTATATATGTACACACAACAGACCTACGTCCCGTATATATGACACATGGATATAAATATGCCAAGTAATAGATAATATGGGTAGTCAAACAGACATCCGCGAACGGGGAACATACAGCAGCAGTCAAAACCACTGGCCAGAAGGTGACAGTCCAGCAAGTTCTACACTTTACACATGCACACTGGTGTCCATTGTAGGACTCCAAAAATTGCTCCATTCGCAACCCCTGCTGCGATTGATGCTAAAGAAGTAACACCCGCAACTACGGAACAGCTATATGTGCACTAAAAGCGGGTTCAAGGCTGATGACACATGTGTCCATGAAATGCAGGACATATGGACAGATATCCCCAGAGGGGCGAGTCCATAGAAGTGCGTCCACATCCCAGTACCGCACACATTAACCATGTGTAATGTGTACCGTCGAGGTTTGTAGGCATGGGAACCTGGGTATGCAGAAATGGGCCTAGGTGTTGTTTGGCAGAGAATCTGTAGGCCCACCCCGTGGGAGGGATGTGGGTATAGCACATGCCTTAATCCCCAGTAATGGTGCAAAGCATCCACCGGATAATGCGGAAAGCAGGTGTGAAATATGTACAGCCCTATATCAGTGTCATGTAGGTGATTCCCATGGATGGACATGCGTACGACCAAGATGGCACCCATAACTGGAAATCTGTTGGAACAACACAGCTGCAGTAAGGCATAGCACAGGAAATACAGACAGGGACACATTACAAATACCCCATACAAAGTCAGACCGTTGTGCGAATACAGTGGCGTAGCCATGAATACAGATGTTATGAGTGTCACTAATCATGCAATGGAAATAGCGCCCCCTATCACTCACTGCACAGTCCGGAATGCCTAGGCAGCAATCAGCTAGGAAGGCATAGCACTATGTGAAACGTAACAAGGGCAATGGCCGAACGTCAGGGCGTGTACACATAATAACAACATGTCAGGGTATGAAGGAGCTACCTGTCCAGAATACATGTACTGAACCGGTGATACTAGGTGGACAGGTGGGAAGAAAGACAGCAGGACAAATGTGCAAACATGTATATGTCCTACCCCGGTAATTGTAAATGACAACGTATGCCCAGCGAAGGTCAATGTGGAAGGTAATCAGACACAAAGGTGAAGTGTCCCCCAGGGTGCCATGAAGTGTCAACATAACAATTACCAGGCCCCCATAGTCGTACGTGAGCCCCGCCACTGACGGGAAGCGCAAATACGATGCACACATATGGTACAGGAAAGAACAAGTAGTGTAGATAAGCAGATGTAGCCCTGGGTGAGGAATACAACTGTCTGCGTGGGTGTGCCGTGCAAATACAAAGTAATGTCATGTGGTCTGTCATGCTGCCACACACTGTGTGTGTATTGTAGTCATACAGTAGGTATGCTGTATTAGACACATACCCTGCAACTGCACAGATGTACGCAGACTGTGTAGAAGTCTGCTTCATATGTTCGCTGTGCTCCATGTAACAGTAACAGTCCGGCGCCCTCATGATAACTGACGACAGGAAACAACAACAAACATGCGAGGAAGACACCAAATCAGACAGAAATGCCATACGCATGCATAACATATCACTGTGCCCACTATCAATGTTTCTAAGAGCAACATGACATGACTGGCCCCGAGTGTCCCACTATCACATAAGGCCGTGTCCAGATATACGCTCCCTGAGGTGGAGTGTTATGAACAGACACAGATACATGTGTGGAAACACTAGTATCCACTGCAAGATGATGGAATGTGCTGCTGTAGGAGGGGTAGTACTGTCTGCAGGTATGTGCTGAAATGCACATGAAACAGCTGTCTACATGGATTACCCATAGTGGCTTACACCTGCACAGACGATTATAGTGGGACATACACCCACCATGCACACAGCTCAGATAGACATACACATACCATAAACAGGCAATGATACACAAGGTCTATGGCGTGGTAATGTACAGTGACAGTACAGCAAGGATAGCTGTCTGCCAAGATATACAGAAGATGTCTCTAGGGCGTGCAACACCTCCCAGAACACGGACGTTGCATGGACAATGTTTGGATATGCATCGCACTACATTTCTATGTGTCAGCCGTAAATATGCGATACATGGGACAGACAGCTGTCCATGCAAGAGCAGCGCTTATGGGCATAACATATGTATGTATATATACATCGAGAGAGATACAGACAGACACATGTGGCAAGGCCGGTAGTGGAACCTACACATCACTACCCTATCACACCACAGCAGGACGCACGTGGAGAACACGCTACGGAGGTCGCTAACCACAGCAGGCACACAGGCAGTCCACTAGCTGCGTCTCAACATCCGTAAACACAGAGATGTCAGCAGGATATATGTGTGCTGCGGAGCATCTAAAATGATAACCTATGAACCCATGCGGCTGGGAGCATAGACACACACACACACACACACACACACACACATCTGGCAGGCATGGGAATTGACCTTACCCCTACCTACCCAACCGCACGACAGTATGACACAGGTATGGAACGCGCTACTCGGAGCACTGAACACAGCACTGTCAGAGGCATACGTCTAGGTGGGTGACATCATCCGCAAAGGAATAGACGCTGATAGCAAATGTATGTGTTGTGAAGCATCTAAAAGCATTACTATCTCCACAGGCAGCTGGAAACACACACACCACACACACACACGGGGAAGGGCTGGCAGGTGAACCTATGCCTACCTACATGAACACACTACAGCATGATGCATTTACAGAATGCGTTACCGAGATTACTGAGCACAGCACTGTCAGAGGCATACTTCTAGGCGGGTGACATCATATGTAAAGGAATAGACGCTGATAGCCAAGGTATGTGTTGTGAAGCGTCTAAAAGCACTACTATCCCCAGAGGCAGCTGGAAACACACACACCAGGGGAAGGGCCGGGAGTTGAACCTACGCCTACCTACATGAACTCACTACAGCTTGATGCATTTACAGAACGCGCTACCGAGATTACTGAGCACAGCACTGTCAGAGGCATACTTCTAGGCGGGTGACATCATCCGTAAAGGAATAGACGCTGATAGCCAAGGTATGTGTTGTGAAGCATCTAAAAGCATTACTATTTCCAGAGTCAGCTGGAAACACACACACACACGGGGAAGGGCCAGGAGTTGAACCTACGCCTACCTACATGAACACACTACAGCATAATGCATTTACAGAACGCGCTACCGAGATTACTGAGCACAGCACTGTCAGAGGCATACTTCTAGGTGGGTGACATCGTCCGTAAAGGAATAGATGCTGATAGCCAAGGTATGTGTTGTGAAGCGTCTAAAAGCATTACTATCTCCAGAGGCAGCTGGAAACACACACACACACACACATACGGGAAAGGGCCAGGAGTTGAACCTACGCCTACCTTCATGAACACACTACAGCATGATGCATTTACAGAACGCGCTACCGAGATTACTGAGCACAGCACTGTCAGAGGCATACTTCTAGGCGGGTGACATCATCCATAAAGGAATAGACGCTGATAGCCAAGGTATGTGTCAGGAAGCGTCTAAAAGCATTACTATCTCCAGAGGCAGCTGGAAACACACACACACACACGGGAAGGGCCAGGAGTTGAACCTACACCTACCTACATGAACACACTACAGCATGATGCATTTACAGAACGCGCTACTGAGATTACTGAGCACAGCACTGTTAGAGGCATACTTCTAGGCGGGTGACATCATCCGTAAAGGAATAGATGCTGATAGCCAAGGTATGTGTTGTGAAGCGTCTAAAAGCATTACTATCTCCAGAGACAGCTGGAAACACACACACACACACACACGGGGAAGGGCCGGGAGTTGAACCTATGCCTACCTACATGAACACACTACAGCATGATGCATTTACAGAATGCGCTACCGAGATTACTGAGCACAGCACTGTCAGAGGCATACTTCTAGGCGGGTGACATCGTCCGTAAAGGAATAGACGCTGATAGCCAAGGTATGTGCTATGAAGCGTCTAAAAGCATTACTATCTCCAGAGGCAGCTGGAAACACACACACACACACCACACACACATACGGGGAAGGGCCAGGAGTTGAACCTATGCCTACCTACATGAACACACTACAGCATGATGCATTTACAGAACGCACAACCGAGATTACTGAGCATAGCACTGTCAGAGGCATACTTCTAGGTGGGTGACATCATCCGTAAAGGAATAGATGCTGATAGCCAAGGTATGTGTTGTGAAGCGTCTAAAAGCATTACTATCTCCAGAGGCAGCTGGAAACACACACACACAGGGAAGGGCCGGGAGTTGAACCTACACCTACCTACATGAACACACTACAGCATGATGCATTTACAGAACGCGCTACAGAGATTACTGAGCACAGCACTGTCAAGAGGCATACTCCTAGGTGGGTGATATAATCTGCAGAGGCAAGGCAGCCGATAGGGAATGAAGACAGAGTGCGCAGTCACACAGCATGTTACTATCCCAAGGTGGGCGTACAGTAACACGGCAGTGCTGCCCTCGGGAATACTAGCTAACTACGGAGCACAACATCACGACATGGATACGGGATGCACCACAGACACTACACCCTATGAGAGAGCAACTGGCGTGCATGATGTAGGCAGCCATTGTGGCATAGCAACTACATATAACTTGCCTGGACGGCCACCATGGCTATGCAGGATGGAATTGGCCAAGGCTACACGCCTAGTATCAGACATCGGTGCCGACTGTACTGTGTCTCCACGCATGGCATACTGGGCATGCCCACACACCTAGCGGTCGCAAAGGGGAAACATACATGCACACGGGGTATACTCACAGAAGGGCGCAGTGTGCACTGTACTGTGTGTCCATCTATACAACTGCTTTCTGGGCATGCTCACACACTTAGAATTTGCAGAGTGCAGACATGCATACACATGGGGTTCAATCATGAACGGGCAGAGTGTGGAACGTCGTGTGTGTCCACCTACACAACAGCAAACCGGGCATGCTCACACACTTGGCGGTTGCAAAGGGGGAAGATACATGCACATGGGGTATAATCACAGACGGGTGCGGTGTGCACTGTACTGTGTGTCCATCTACACAACTGCTTACTGGGCATGCTCACACACTTAGCATTTGCAGAGTGCAGACATGCATACACATGGGGTTGAATCATGAAAGGGCAGAGTGTGGAACGTCGTGTGTCCACCTACACAACAGCAAACCGGGCATGCTGACACACCTAGCGGTTGCAAAGGGGGAACATACATGCACACGGGGTATAATCACAGATGGGCGCAGTGTGGACTGTACTGTGTGTCCATCTACACAACTGCTTACCGGGCATGCTCACACACTTAGCATCTGCAAAGTGCAGACATGCATACACATGGAGTGTGAGCATGAAAGGGCAGAGTGTGGAACCTCGTGTGTGTCCACCTTCACAACAGCAAAACAGGCATGCTCACACACTTAGCATGTGCTACGCGCCATCCGGCATGCAGACGGAGTGTACACACCGCAGGTCAGGGTCAGGTAAACCCGTCCACACGCACAGGGTGGTCACACATGCAGTTACTCGTACACACACAGATGACATCACAGGCGTGACGGGTGCAGGTCAAACATGTACACACTGCAGTGAACACTGTAGCTGCCATGCCAGCACCATGTCATCGGTGCAGCAGTATGCCTCACGGTCCAACAACAGCATGTGACATATGTCCACAGGTCTGTATAGCAGTGTACACCAGTCATGCAGAGTACACATGTACTAACAATGATCCCACATGTGTGATGTAGTCCGCCCATATCAGTATACATAGACAGGTCGGCTCCACATACCACGGCCCTGACACAGCTATGACACATGACTGCTGCTGTACCAGAGTGAACCAACATCCGGATATGTCATACATGTGATTGTCTGGCTGTGTGCATGGACTGCACACAGGACACATACGAAGTCTGTGATGTACCACATGCATAACACTGGCGTACGCGGTGCTACACACACGAATGGAAGGTGGACACATGTCTGTGGTATGCTCCCACTACAGGGTGTAGCGGTGTTGACTGGGACACATACCCTTGCATTGTTCGCCTGTGACAGCTGTGATACCATACCACAGTCCATGTTCTATGTATGTCAACATTCATGTCAAAACGTAGCAATGCATACACACATGGCAACAGGGGACACATGTGACACGTGTACTGTGCATGGCACAGCCATGCATGAGCAGTGGCCGATGTCCATAACATAGTTGCAACTCCCTACCACATGCGTACCCATCATGGGGGCCGTTATATGGTGGCATAGTAACAGCACGTATGGCGGTATGTGTGTACATCATGTGTTTAAACACCTGTCCACATGCATGTGCAGGTGGTGGCTCACAGGTGTGTCACACACCATCCTACCCTGCCATGTGCATACAGTATGCTATGTCGCTGTTACATGACAGTGCTGCCATAATGCATACCCATCGGTCAGGTGTCATCGACTGTATGTCACATGGCTACTGTAACACCTACCACCTCCCAAGTGCATATATCGGCACATCTGCCAGATACAGTGTTGGTACGCATAATGCACTACATACCGCTGCACATGTCTCATATGGCGGGTGTGGCATTCCCAGCACCGACATGTGTGCAGGAATGTGTGCCCATGTATGCCACATATCGGGGGGGGACTATGTCCCATGTGCCACACATCCCTGTACACCATAGTAGAGATCTGTACATACCTCAGTGTGGGGTGCATGGATGTGGATGGTGCAGTACATGCAACACATCATCTCTCCATGTATACATGTGTGGTCACCACCATGTGTGTGTGTCAACATGTTTGTATGTCTGCTGCCTGGTGTGAGGGTGTATGCAGATATACTGTTGTGAATGGACACTAACCACACAGGGTGACCATCCCGTACTGGTGCTGCATTGCACAACCCTGTCGATGCCATAGGTGTGAGCCATACTGGCCACCTGTGCAAGTCTGCCCCCTGTGACATGGCGTTTGGGTGCATTGTATTGTGAGGGTGCTGACCACACAGGCAAGTGTCCCCATCTGCACACTATGGGGTGTGCGCCATAGTGGCGTACACCCAGTGATTGCGGCCGTATTCCTGTACTGGTACAGCGTCCTACTGCTGCACAGCGTGCACCACAACTGACAGGTGACACCTGAGGTAAGTGGGCAGCACGCTGTGTACGACACCTGCACAATGTCACCATACCTGTACTGTGTCCTGCCATGTATGTGATGTCTCTGTCCACTGTAGTCTGTGGCACCGACCACAGGCATCAGGTGCAGTATATGTGTGGACATGTGTGTCATGTAATGTGTAAACAACGTTAAACTATGTCTGGCTCCGTACATTCTGCTCTTCATGTTTTCCCTTAAAACTTCTCTACTTGCAATCTAAACTGTCTATTCTCTCTCACAAAAGCACAGCACTTGCTCCTAAAGCATTCTTATATAGGTAAAGTACATATATACTAAACAAAGTACTACATTAGCCTAGAATCCCCTTGAGTACCCATTTCCCTATAGGTCCCTTCTGACTCAATTACACAGCAAACGCCACGCTTCTAGCATGTCGAAGGGTCAATCGCTAGCGTCCTCTCCTGTTCAGCTGGTGAATCTGGGCATCCTGAGGCAATGTTACAATTGCCTCTTGTACACAGACAACCCACACCTTCCCCCACAAAACACAAATACATGTGAGACATGCAACTATATAGCCAAACTGGAGGCTGAGCTCTCTCAACTCAGGACCGGCAAGACCAGACAGGAGGAGAAGGACACCATGCACACCACAAACCCAGTTTCACATAGAACTATCACAACTGCAAAACAAACACATAAACACACAAAGACATACTCGGAGGCACTGTTCAAACATATACCATAACTACAGAGGCCTCCAAAGCAGACACCCAAGCAACTGCCTCCTCAAGACATAGGACATGCAACACATAGTTCTCAAAGTCAGTGTGCTAAACAGTCACAGCCCTTAAGGCCACACACAATGCCAGACACACTTGTTATAGGTGACGCCATAGTCAGACACACTGACATCCCACCCACCAGACTGAACAAGGAAATGATCACAGTAGGCTGCCTGTCGGGCGCTAGAATCCTCCACATAACACAAGCACTCAGGTCATTCCGCAGCATGTACAAGTATGACTCAGTCATTGTCCATGCCGGTGTGAACGACCTGAGACATACCTCCCTGGACTACATGAAAAGAGACATAGAGGGGCTCTCAGATTATGTAGCCCAGGCCGGTATGACCCTGACCCTGAGCAGTATCCTACCCTCACCAAGAATGATGCCACAATACAGAGTCAGAATGATCAGCTTTAATAATTGGCTTAATTACCGGTGTCAGTCTAAGGGGGTCCAATGTCTGTTTGCCTGGGATGACATGCTTGACAAGCCACGCTGCTTCGCAGGGGACGGCTTGCACCTGTCACCCCTGGGCTTCCGGATATTGGCAAAGGCTCCTGCCACCCCCATAGTGCCTTTTTCCGGCAAGGCTCAAATGATAAACCTACCACCCTAGAAAACAAACCTGGAAAGAACTAAGGGTAATACTGCTCAATGCCAGAAGTCTAAACCTCAAGTTGCATGCCCTCAAAGCCCTCCTCAGTATGGAGAACATCGATGTCTGTGCTGTGACTGAAACCTGGTTCAAGGCTCCTGAGAGCACCCCAGCACTATCAGGTTATACCTCATATCACACGCTATGCCCCAACCGAACGAACCACAAAAGGAGGGGGAGTCTCCATATGCATAAAGGATACCCACACCTTCAGGTTAGTGGCAACGCACGTAGTAGCGGAGATCATCCAGGTGCAATTAACCATAGGTAGAACTACCCTACAGTTTGTAGCATGCTACAGACCACCCTCTCAAACTCAGGATACCCACTCAGCCTTCCTGAAGACACTGGAGAGTATGAATGTCTCTCCAAACACCATCATATTGGGTGACATCAACTACCCAAACATAGACCAGGAACATTACCCAAGACCCAACACCCTAGCCCAAAGGTTCCTGGAGTTCATACACCCAAATGCTATGGAACAACTAGTCACCATACCCACAAGAGGAGGAACTATACTAGATCTGATCATCACACATGGGGATCTACATGCTCCACACCGGATGTATATCCCTCATCGGTGAGATCAGACCATAAATTAATCTCACTGGAGATCCACATCCCGCCCTCAACCCCAGCAAAGGAGACCACGGTGAAGAACTTCTCAAAAGCAAACTTCACACTTCTTAAGACTGGAGTGGTACCCGTCAAGGCCTCTGAGCCAGTGGAAAACACAACCCACGCTGCTGAAACCCTTACAAATGCCCTCTACGAGCACCTCCAGGAATGTATGGATCAAGCAATCCCTAATAACATCAGGACCTTTTCCACCAAAGGCAGGTGCACGATCTGGTGGACCCCAGCCACAAACAAACTGTACAACAAGAGGGGAAAGTTACTACATGACAGAGCGAAATCCCTAACAGGGAAGGGATCTCTGATCAATACTAGCAGTAAAATACAATCACTCATACAATCATCCAAGGCCACCTGTAGGAGAGGACTCGCGAAAGACACAAAAGACAACCATAAGGCCTTCTGTAGCTATGGTAGAAACATGGGTGGAAGCTCACAGTTATGCTCGGAATGAGTCCAGAATGGTACAATGATCACTGAACCCACAGACATTGCCAACATACTGGCAGACAGGTTCCATGCATATTTCTCCCCTCCCCCCAAGAGGAGAGATATCTATCCCACCAGAGTCTAGCCTCCCAAACATCTCAGATGCCCAGGTGAGAGCTGCTCTCTCTAAAGTGGAAAACACAGCATCAATGGGACCGGACGGTGTCCCTGGCTATGTGCTACACGACCTCAATGAGGACCTAAACCTGCATATAAGGCTGCTGCTTAATCTTAGCCTTACTACAGGATATGTACCCAAAGAATGGCATACGGCAACTGTGGTCCCACTCCACAAAGGCGGTGCTTCTACAGACCCTGGACATTACCGCCCTATAAGCTTGACGAGCCTTGTCTGCAAAGCTATGGAGGGGATCATAATGGAGCACATAAATGAAGACATTGGGGACCTACATACACTGGATCATACCCAAGTCGGCTTTGTCAAGGGCAGATCCTGCCTCTTGAACCTGGTCGACCTTTTTGGAAGAGTCACTAAGGCCATTGATGAGGGTAAAGCAGTTCACACAGCCTACCTTTACCTAGCACAAGCGTTCGACACAATACCCCACGCGGGCATCATAGAAAAGCTCACCAGCGTAGATGTAGACCCATATGTCACAAGATGGGCTGCAAACCGGCTCAAGGACAGAACCCACAGGGTTAGAGTTCCTGGTGCCATGTCAGACTCTAAGCCGGTCATGAGCGGTGTCCCACAGGGCTCAGTCCTGAGCCCCCTCTTGTTCAACATTTATTTGTCTGACGTGCAGGCAAACATAGGGGGATTGTGGCTGACAAAGTATGCAGATGTCTGCAAACTGGGCACCATAATCGACACCCCATCAGACACAGACATCCACCGGAGGTCTCATAGAAATGGATAACTGGTGCCAGAGCCATGGCCTTAAGCTACATGCCAAGAAAGGTATAGTCATACCCTTTGGGAAAAACAAGGTAACCCCTAATTACCACATAGGTGGTAATCCATTAAACACGGAAGACGTTATCAGGGACCTGGGGACCCAACTTGTCAGTAACCTCTCTTTGACACTCACATTGCCAATGTGGTTAGGAAGACTTTCTACATTGCCCACCTGATCATGAAGGGATTCACATCCAGATCAGGGAGGTCATTGTACCCCTGTACTCTTCACTTATCAGACCAATGATTGAGTACAACGCCCATTCGAATGTACCTAACCCGACACTTGCAGCAGTTGGAACGACCCCAAACGCTCCCACCAATAGGATAAAGGGGCTCAAACATATGTCACACGCTGCCTGACTGAAGAAACTCCGCTCTATACAGTCGCGATACCGCCTGCTCCGAGGTGATCTGTGCCTGACATACAAGGCCATGTCCAACCCGAATTAATGGACATGCTCCACCTCATAAGATCCAAATCAACCAGAGCCACGGGAGCAAGAGACACAAACCTCAACACGGATATAAATAGGACATGCTGGAGGGACAGGTTCATCACCCAGAGACTCCCTACACTATGGAACAGAATCCCAGTCCTTGTGAGGCAGAGCCCCTCACTGACTCTGTTCAAGAGAAAGCTTGACGAGTGGAAGGGACATCGTAGGTATACCCCGGGAATCATCTCTGTGTCACTGCTGGACAGAGGCACAGCAAACTAATGGGTATAGTATCCTCATCCTAAGGGGTGGTGAAAGCCACACACACTCTGGCTAGGCTTATAAATGCCCTAGGGCAGATAGCCTAGTATGTACCTATGCACCTATGAACCTATGTAGGTGTCCAGGCAGGTTGCAGGTACATGTGGTATGCTGATATTGCCAGATGTGCCTGTGGGTAATCCACAGCTACACGTGGGGGACCGATAACAGTGCTCCCTGTAGGCACATGCAAGTACACCATAGGAGGGATTCAGGTTATCAGAACCAACATGGTGCTACACATGTAACCGTCACACATACCGTGAACACAGCTCAATGCATGCTGCACCTGCACTACATGGTATGTCTGCTGCATGTTGACAGTACACAACCCACGTCACATACGCAACAGTCCATTTTCATACACAACCACTGCAACATACACATCACACGCTATGCATACACAGGTATCATATACACCTCTCACTATCTTGTCCACCCTGTGCATCAGAATATATTTGCATAACCCTGCACCGATGGTGTGGATGACAGGGATGCGGCAGAGGCTTCATCATATGCACAGGGTGATATGTCTGCCAGGGGCATAGGCTGCACCAATGGATGACATCATGTGTGTGTGTAAGGGCCGGTGAGTTTACTGGGCATGACTGTGCAGAATGCATGTGGATGTGGTGGAGCCCTACAGTTGTGTCTGCCGTGTGTGGGTATGTGTGTACACAGTTCAGCCATATGTGATGCCTACACGGTGTATAATTGGCAGCCCCAGACTGTACAGTGCAGGTTGTATGGCTCACTGTGTCCGTCTGTGGCCACGTGACCCGAGCCTGCCTGGGGTCACACGGGCACTACCGGGTGGAGGTATAGAGTGACTACTGTCCGATGACACATGTCCGCTGGAACCATGTCCACGCTGGGACCAGCCAGGGCCACGTCCATGTGGCCTGCTGTGTCCTGGTGTGGACGGTGTAGCACCAGCTGCACTGCTGCTGCTACCGGCACTGTGTGAGTGGGCAGGGGAGGTGGCACGCACACGTCGACCTACACTAGCTGGTGTTACTGGCCTACGCCCATGTGTCCTACGCCTCACCCCTACCAGGTGTTCTAGCACAGACAGCTCACGCTTGCGGATTGCCATGCCTCGGTCGAGGATTCCAACCATTTCACCTAATCGCCTATCCAGTACATTAGCAATCTGCTGTTGAGCATTCGCCAATGACTGGATGTTGTCATTTAGGGAACGGATTGCAGCCCTCTGCAGCCTCTGCCCTTCTTGGTTCTGCCATTCTGCACGTGCCTGTGCTGCCATTACAGTCTGGAACATGCGTCTGGTGATACCAGCTGCTGCGCCCTGTACAGCAGGTGCATGTCTGCCAGAGGTCCTCCTATGAGCAGCACCAGCCACATGCCTGTGTGGCACATCACCAGTCATTACACTGGCAACATGGTGTGTTGTAGGCGCACCTTCTGTAGCCACCACACATTCCTGCTCAATGCCAACAGATGCTGACTGTCCTTCCTCTATGGGCAATGGTGATGTGGTATGTGTCGGCATCAGAACCGTGTGCGGGGATGAGGGGGACATAGGTGGGATGGTAACCAATGCACAGCTTCTGCCCCTGCCAACCCTGCCTGTACCTCATGCATATGGTCATCACCGCTAGTATCTGTGGGGACACTAACATCATATGGACCGCAGGAGGGGAACGCACCTACACCACCTGTGAATACAAAGACATACTGTAAGGTACATTACACACACGCAGACACACATGCAGACACACACGCAGACACACACACACACGCAGACACACGCAGACACACACACACTCGCAGACACACACACACATACACGCAGACACACACACACATGCAGACACACACACAGACACACACACACACACACGCAGACACACACACACGCAGACACACACACACACACACACACACACGCAGACAGACACACCATGCATGTGATATTGCAGATGGCATGCAGCATTCCCACACTACAGCACAGGGAATGCAGCCCAGACATTAATAGTGTTAGTATGCATACCGCCCTGGGGTGCACACTACATCAAACAGGTGTC
The DNA here is from genome assembly GCF_019279795.1 of Protopterus annectens. Taxonomy (NCBI): domain Eukaryota; kingdom Metazoa; phylum Chordata; order Ceratodontiformes; family Protopteridae; genus Protopterus; species Protopterus annectens. Next base: position 1,354,045,139 of record NC_056745.1, read on the forward strand.
ATATCAGTGGGCATGCAGTGCACACAATCATGGTAGTTTGCATGCATCACTGTGATACACCATGTGGCCACAGACAGGTTAACAGTACACATGGCTGACGTTACCTTGACATGTAATCCGCCGGCATGTGCGGTAACATGTGGACATGTGTGACAATGGTGTCCCGCCACATGCACCACATCATAATGGGCTTCACAGTGCAGTGTTGTGTGTACAGCCTACAGATAGAATGCATGTTTAGCAAATATGTATGTGCAGGTGTGGTTAGTGTGAACCGTGTACATAGCTATACAGTGGGGAGTACAGGCACTGTGCCACTGCATGGTAACAGGACGCATGTATGTTGCTGTGCAATGCATAACATGGATGCATTGCATTGCCATGACTGCAACACAGTCATGCTGTTCCACAGCACGTATATGGTAGATATCGGTGGCACCTCCGGTGGCTGCAGACAGGCATTCCGGTTGTCTGGTGTACCACATCAAATGTAGAGGTGGTCCACTACGGCTATGATCGCACTATGTGTGGACAATGTGCAACGGTGTCTATCCACATCAGACGTACTGCGCGGCAACATGCCTGTGGCTATCACCCATGGCCATGTGTGACTGGGTCTTGGACAATTGTGTGTGATGGGCATCGTGTACCCATTCCTGTGGTGTCCCATGTGATATACACCCATACATGTCAGAGGTGTCACAATCCAGAGGGCTATGCAGACAACAGTGTGGATGTTTGCTATGTCGGGTGTGGGTCATGTGATGGCGTGACAATATTGCAGACAGAACACCATGGGCGTGGGACATGTCAGGTGGCGTGTCACAACATGTGCACACAATGCAGGGGCATATGTCACATTGGTGACACCTGTTGGCTGCCCAGATCACTGCTCACTGTGTGGTACTGTGTGCGTACCACGGATGGTATTCCAATGCATACTACAAATGCATCCATTGTAGAACACCTCCACCGTTGTATGCATAGCTGACCACACATATCACACTGACAGGTACTGTGGTTTCATGCCGGTGTATAATAACGGTTGTATCTACTGCGCATGGGTGGCATGTGTGTGTCTGGTGGTGCAACCTGTATACTGTGACTGGAACAAAACCCAGGTGTGCATGTTATACCTGGCCAAATGGCAAATAACTCTACACTGTAACATGCCTGTTACTAACAACAGTCTCACCTGCAACGGACCCATGTCTGTGCGACACGCCAGAGGTACCTGTATAGGGGTGACACAACAGTATAAACATTATCCATTACTGTATGACAGCCACAGTTTGCACTGTGCATGTCACATCATGTACCTGTGTGATAGCATGTGGTATGCACACATCTGCAAACACAACGTAGCATACTGTAGTATGCGGCTTGTGTGCCCATATACCTGGCATGTGTTGTTACTTTACATGATGTACAGTGACACCTACACCTACAGTGGATATCATACTCATAGGCAAGACTGACTTACCAGGCAGCTCCAGGCTCATTGGTTGGGAGACACCCACCTCCATGACGGTGGCTAGTGTTTCTGCATGCTGTTCCCTGGGTGTCCCCAGACTGGCCAGGAGCTCCTCGATGTGTGTGAGTGGGGGCTGGGTTGGTGGCCCACCACCTGTTCCACCTTGTTCTCTGGCGATTGCGACGGCACGCTGTTTCGCGTGCCGTATGAGGTCCGTTCAGTGTCGGCGTACCTGCTGGTAGGTGCGGTTGTTGCCACTCATGTCATTCACCCTCCTGTGCATATCCTGCCACAGGTCATCCCGCTGCTGCGCTTGCTGTGGAACATGGCTGAATAGCAAGTCATAGTTGTCATGGAGCAACGGTATGATTACTTCATCCTCCTGGTGGCTGAAGGCTGGCAGTCGTGAATGAGGCATTATCTGTAAGACATAATGATGGTGACAGGTCACATTCACACTGATGTACTGGCATACCGCTGAACATACATTGCTATGACATGTACGACATCTGCACAGTAATCTCTGAGAGGCATCATGACACTGACACAACTGACGTGTTGCTGTCACACCTGTCACACCATTATGCAGTGGGTATCATATCATATCTCTGTGTCAACTCATCACACTGTACATACCCCATGTAGATGGTAACCTGCTGTGGACATGTGTACCTGCCTGCATCTGTGTTCATACCAATCAGCACATGGCCCGATGTGTGCACAGTTCTACTGTTCACCTGGATGCTGTGTATATGTCATGTAGCATCACAGACGCAGCCGTTATGGACGTCAGTGGTGGCACTGCACACATACACATGGACACCTGTACATGCATGTGTTGTGCCATATACATCTACTCAGCACTGTACGGGTGTTGGACAACCTGCCACAGCTCGCCTGTATTGCACATGTGATACACATGGGACAATGTCTAATCATATGACATTAGCAGGGATGGTCATACATAGCATCTGCGAGCGCACATTGTACACGCTGACACACAGCACTTGTGACACCACAAGGTGCATCAGTGCCACATTACTGATCTGGTCAGTTGATAGTGCAAGTGCCATGTGGCCATCGCACCATGTATGACTGTGATGGCCTGTGGGATACCAGTATTGGGAGGGTGGCTGTCCATTCCTTATGTCATTTCTATGGGTATATGGACATGTCACATGTCCATCACCATGGTGTGGACGATGGCCTTCTGCAAGGTAGGCAGCATGCTGCTTGGTGGGGGTGTGTATGGTGCATGCTGGCATCGCACATCCATGCATACACATTACCCCTGATAGGTGCTATGTGCTGTGATATTGTTCAACACAGTGCTGTATGTGCCCGCACGGTGATATCCCGTGCACATGGATGGTACCCCGGCCTGACATGGGTAGCACATATGTCTACATCCAGTGCCTGCTGTCACCACCATGTCAGCAGGTGCTCCACACAGCACCATCCCTCCCACAGTGACCATGGTGTTGAGCACAGACTAGGTATTCATTTATGGGGACGGGGATGTTCACATAGCGGGGGCACTGCTGGTATCATCCATCAGACCATACACGTATGACACACACCTCACACACACAGCCCATTCAGTATGTTGTTTGCAACACTGACACAGCTATACTGCCAGGCCAGGGCCATTCCCAGCTGTACATACACAGATGCATAACACGTCTGTCTGTGGCATGGGCTACAATGACAGTGGGGTTCAACACATACTGTGTTCGACTGTGGCTGGTGCTGAAGTTCTGTGCACATGTCAACACAGTAACCCTGTTCTACTGTAGCCAGCGGTGATGTGCTGTGCACATGTCAATGCTGCACATTGTGTTGGTGTCTGTCTGTCAACAGGCCAGTGGTGGAACACGTAAGGGTATTTGTAATCAAATATGCATGCCGCCCTGTACAGCTGTACTGCTAACATCTCAGGTGCTAATGTGTCATGGACATGCACACCTTACCCAGAAAGGTGATAGTGGATTGCCACCCAAACCCATCACCTCTTGTGGGTTGCTATTATCCAACACCCTATTTGTAGTGTATGTTCAGGCTATGCACCTGTGCAGGACATGTGGGCATGTAATGCGCTACTGCGTACCTTTGCACCCATTGCACAACATGTCACACAGGTACACTGGCAGCCATACACATCACAGCTTGATGAAGGTACGACAGGTGTTGTACACACATAACACATATCCTGTGGGACATGGTCGTATGTACAGGCATGTCCGACAGTCACGTACCAGTGCTACCCCTATATGACGGATATGCCGCATACATGTGGCAATACAGCAACTGTCACATGTACTGCAATGCCCCTACCAACATGGAGCGGTACTGCCTGTGGGGATGTGCTTCTGCATCCATGCTGTGCCCATAGCTGTCAGTTGTACATCATTACGTGCAACGTACTTCATTTGGTGTTCTAACGGGTGCATGTTAATCATGGCTCCACATTGGTTGGGTCTGTCACACAGTCATTGTTGTACATGGTTTACATGCCAGCAGCCATGGCTTACTATATGTGAATCAATGTAATTCATTGTGATACCATAATTACACATTAAAGCAGCGTATTCCAGCCATCATATAGCCTTCCTAGATGACACTGTTAGCCAGCCAGTAGTAGGTGTTCCGCCATCTGCACATTAGTCACACAGCACGAGGGCTACTGGTACCCATTCTGGGGACAGGTTGCTGACAGCTGTGGATGGGTGTGATGCTGTCGACAACCATGACTGCACCTGATGGTCATGTCTGGATGGGTAACATTCACAACACACACCTACCTTCACGTAGTACCACATCATCTACAATAATGGACATTCCTGCCAGAACAATGTATGCAGTATGTCTGTATGACCACTGTAGGCACCACTGGTGGCCCCCAGCATGGCAACCAACAGCACCAGTGTATATCCCGCAGACCCATGGGTTACACCATTCACAACGCACCAGTCATGGATGACCCTGTTGTGGATCAGATTGCAGTTCCACACATAATGTTACACAAAGCATCATGCACTGAGATGTTGCGGACGGGTGAACAGCTCTGCAACTCAACATATGCACACATGACACATCACCTGGTACAATATATCTCTCATACAACATGTTATTGTGACTGCCCTGTGATGGCAATACACGGACTACTTGTACTGGGACATGCAATGGCTCACCGGTGTTATAGCCCTCTGGGTATGTGTCTAGCCAAGTGTACAGTAGGCAGTGGTCTGGACACAGGGACACTGTACATTGGCCTACTGTGTCACTGCAACTGTTGCCTATGCTCCTACTGTTATTGTACAGGCATGTGGTATCTGACCGCTATGACAGTCCTGGTCGACCACAATGCTGTGGCACTCATGACCTGCAGCCATCGGCCTGGGGTGTGGAGCACACATGTACATCTTCACATGCTATACTGCCTCTGTGGCAGTTTTACATAACTGTCTCCGGCAGGGCTGTAACAGGCAGGCATGGCATGGGGTCATGTGGGACAATGCTTGCATCTTCCACTGTGCTGCACACAAGCGAGGCACACACACTATTGCACCACTCACATATCTCTGCGGTGACTGGGACCTGCCTCCATGCTCTGCGCAGCACGCCTGCGAGTACGGATTGTACACAGATCGTAACTCCCAGGCACATACCTGGACTGGAACACCCACAGGTGAGGGGTTCACACATCACACAGTGTTTTGCACACATCCTGGATAGTTGCCTAACACAATGCATCATAGCTGCTCCATGAGTAGATACCCGTGTTTGTGACCGCTATACACATTGTAACACGTGACAGAGTCGACATTGTACACCACAGGTTACATACTGTCTGTGTTATTATACTGTACATTGGGCCTCAGACAGCTAATACTGCCATGTGCTGATAGCAACCCACACTTCCCTGGAATAGACACCCATGTACCTACACATGCTTGAGTCATGCACTCCGCTCAGCTGGATGACACATTACACAACACATACCATACCTACACTACCCTTAGCATGCACAATACCTCCATGTGACTGGTGTGACGCACCTGGGGTTATCCCCCCTTCGGTGGATTAAACACATATGCTACACGGCCCTGCTAGCCACACCCTAGAAACACACCCATCACAGCATACACGGAACATGTGTACTACAACCAGTACTACTGACGTCTGCTGACAGCAGTTGTTAATGGCATGACACCCCAGCAGATGGACAGTGCACATACATATGCTGACACATACCACAGTGCGCTTCCGTAGCATGTACACAATTGCAGAAACCAGGCTATTCCACACAGAGACATGGCGGTACTGACCTGTTCACAGACGCCACTGTGGTGGTCATGTTCCATGCACATATGATGTATAACCACATGTGCAGGCTGTTGCACAGTGGTGTACATTCACATGTGTGGGGTGCATCACTTGTCAGCCATGGTGGGTCCTCGAGGTTCATCATCACATACTCCAAGGCTAGCTACCTAAACATGACTGCCGCACATTGCGGTGTGGGGCCTCAGGCATTGTGGTGGTATGTCTGTATTTTTTGGCTACATCCACATTTGATGTCACATACAATAGTCACCCAGGCATTGCAGACCGAGCTAATGTTGGCAACGTGCCAGGCAATGGCGTACTTACTGACAATACACCCTCTCACTCACTACAGGGTCGCAATCCGTACATGGACATCATAGTGTCCCTGTGGACACATACACGGTACTGACATGCACATGATATGTCCTGGGACGCTGGCCCGATGTCACCTTCCGATGTCCCTGGCTGTAATGTCCCACCAACCTGTTCGGTATATGTCTCCACACCAGGCCACTATATTCACTGCTAGCCTGTTGTCGGACATTGTGTACCCTGACCGTCGCACAGCGGCATTTCTCGCACAACCCACAGGTGGCACTGCATTGCACGTGTGGGACTGTAGTCATACACCCATGACTGGACCATTCTGCATGGCAATGGGGCACATCCTCACGAACGTGATTCCCACACACATTGATGGCCTCCAGGCCTTTCCTAGCACCTGTGTTGGGCTTGTGTATGCCACAGCACTGCACATACACATGCTGGCCACCTGTCATACCATTGCATGGGCGGTTGGGGTGGTACGGAGGCCAACACGTCAGACGTTGTCCTCACATTGCCCTTCAGCACCATTCCACGTTCTGGTAATGGCAATTTACACATCCACCTGCACATCATACCCTGTGTCTCAGGATGTTATGCTATGTGGCTCAGGGACAGGACACACAGTGGTGCAAGCATACCATAGTACCTACTACATGTCAGGTACATATGGCATTACACAGTCCTCAGTCATGGGGCCCCTCATGTTCACTATATGCTTACATACAGAACATGCTGTCACAGAGTACTGTCCATGCCTAGATATCCCATGCCTACATACCAAGCGCCATTATTGCTCCACCAGTTCATACCGATACCAACCATATGGGTGTCAGTGTAGTGGATACATCATATGAGTATCATGGCATCAGGATGCATGACACATGGTGCATGCACATCACCTTTGCATAACAACATTCACCCACTGACTATCACATGGATACTGGTCCCGTACATACATATCACATTGTACATGGTTGCTGTACACACATATGCCACACACAGTCCTGGGGTTACTGTATTCCACTGTGGCATGGATACCCTTCTGCAAGGCCACACCTATTTGTACTGTGTGTGATGCTGGTACATAGGTAGCCATTGTACCTCTGAAATACACACATCTACACACAGTCAAGGGTACACTACCACATTTATGGTATACCTTCAACAACAGCTACAACTTTACATGGCACAACATTGTCATGCCATGATGTTTACCAGGCTCAGACGGTTTACATATGTGGCTGACATACGGACAACACATCTGTAAACATCTGCATACCACATACTCAGGGGCGTCTTCTGCTCTGACACGGCCCATGTCCTCCACATTACTGATGCATATACTCCTCATATATGACATCTGCGGTGGGCAGTGTGAATGGACTGCTCCTGGATATGTGCACACATGCCACACTGCATGGGCTGGGCTTCTGTGTTACTTCCACAAACACAACACACACCATGCTGTGGAACATAGGTCCTGTGGACATCCCGCAGGGACACACAGTAGCACTGTTCATGTGATACCTCCCTTGCTGTTTGAGTGACACATAGTCCTGGTACCACCACAGCAGTGGTACTGTGTAGACATGCAGTTGACACCTGCCTCTGCTGTTCACAGGACACTACCATGGGGAGGTGACACTACTGTGGACACTGCACATGTGTTTACACATGGACCTGCCAGACTGCATTGTTGCCCACTGTGCACCTGTGCAGCTGCTACAGGTCCTTTGGGCATGGTTACTTGGTGTCTCTTCCATTTCAGCTAGCTATCATGCTACTACTCTGTCCCATACCTACAGGCCATATGTATCCTGTTATTGTACATACCAATAGGCGATACCTGTGTTATGCATGATATGCCTGTGATACTGTGTATGATATATCTGTCATATCTACCTAGACAGCTTTACATTACACATATTTCACATAGTATCCCCTAATGCAGGGCATACTTGCACGTCGGCCGCACCTTACGTATGACATCAACGGTATATGCCCATACACATGTGTGCTGTGACAGTATACATACATGTCCTATCCCCTGCTATGGCACTTCCTTGTTGGACATCCACTGCCAGCAACGGCGTGTGGTATGGCATTGTTCTCTCTAATGCCCCCCCTGTGGCATCCCTTGTGGTGTCTCCGCTGTGTACATGATGTCCCACTGCTGTACACATGGTGTCCGCAAGCGTTGGTATGCTCAGCAAGAAATCACTACATAACTACCTTTCACCACTTTCTGCATTACGGACAAGTGTAATTAATTACAACCACCATCCCACCAACCACATACAGTACAGCTTCGTCATACACATCATGCGTTACACAACCGTACATATCGTGTGTTCTACATACCTTGTCGGTGTTTCGTTCCGTTTCGCTCCGTATCGTTTTCCGCTTTCGCTGGTTGTACACTGCTGGTTCGGTATGAGCATACGGTTTGAATATCCTGAGAGTCATCCTTATATCCATCGATACCTGCAACATGTGAATTCATCCCACCAATTGCTGCTCTTCAGTGAGTAATTACGCATATCACCTGTGCATCTACTCCATTCGAAATTACGCCACGATACTGGGGTATAATTGATTCACACCTGGGTGTTGGCTATTTGCCCTACCTCGTGGAGATGGTCTGTATTGTGTTATGTTATGTGTAACTGCAACCGCTATGCATGGCTTACAGGTATATTTCAAGTAATGTTACCCGTGGATTGTGTGTGTAGGGTGTAGTATTTGGTTCGACATGTGGGTGTCCCTGTCCTGACGCATCTAATGATAACGGAGTATTGCATTCAAAACTGTAACATGGCTGTTGTATTCCTTTATACAACACATGCAAGTATGCATCCGCCTTTAATTGTGTCTCCCACGCGAGATGTTGTGGTTATGCAGATGTCATTGACTGACTGTATGTTTGTGCTGCTATTACGGTTTGTATTCCTTTAATATCTACGGTGGGGGATATTGGTGGTTGTATGTGACGGATACGGGTTGTGGGCCTTGCATCTCTACATAGACAGTATAGTTGTCTGTGTGCTCCATCCCTACCTGAAGAGTTAACAGTTAATAATCTTTTGTTATGGGAGTGTAGCTTGGGCTGTTGTTAATTGGTTCAAATATCGTCTGCAGGTGGCCTTGCTGCATGTATACCCCCGTAACTTCTGTGGTATATCAGCGGCTATGTCTACATGAGTAATTACGTGCATATCACCTGTGCATCTACTCCATTCGGTAATTACACGTCGATACTGGGGTATAATTGGATTCTCCGCCTGGGCATTGGATATTTGCCCTACCTTCATGGGGATGGTCTGTATTGTCTTATGTTATGTGTGACTGCATCTGCTATGCATGGGAACTAGTATGGTCTGCATTCATGTCATCCATGGATTGTGTGTGACAGGTGTAGTATTTGTTTCAACAAGTGGGTGTACCTGTCCTGCCGACGTATAATAACGGAGTATTGCATTCAAAACTGTAACTAGGCTATTGTTTGCATTTCTACAACACATGCAATTATGCAGCTGCCTTTAATTGTGTCCCCCACGCGATATGTTGTGGTTGTGCAGATGTCATTGACCAACTGTATGTTTGTGCTGCTGTTACAGTTTGTATTCCTTTATTATGTACAGTGGGGGATGTCAGTGGTTGTACGTCACGGATACGGTTTGTGGGCCTTGCATCTCTACATAACCAGTATAGTTGTCTGTGTGCTCCATCCCTACTTGGAGAGTTGACAGTTAATTGTCTTTTGTTATGGGATTGTAGGTTGGGCTGTTGTCATGTGGTGTAGGTATCGCCTGCGGGTGAGCTTGATGCATGTATACCTCAGTAACATCTGTGGTATATCAGCGGTTGTGTGTACGTGACAACTATCCCTTGTCATTCTGTCCCAGATATTTGCAGTCATTGTGGTCCTGTTGTTGGGATAGCCTGTTTTCCAGTGGTTGCCACATATTCAGATGGGAATTGATTGTTTGACACTTGTAGAACACACAGCGGTGTTTACGGGCCGACATGTGGCCACGGTCAGTACTGGGGTAGCACATACGTATTTCCGCGGTACATACCTATTGCTGTGTGACTTTGCCGACGTATCTTATTGCAATTAACATATCGGTGTCGTACATACAGGCATGACTATTATATATGTCCTTTCCATTTCATATGGGATATATTCCTGTGCTACCATCTGGGACATATTCACTTTGTATCGTTCTATGTCGCGACACACCTAGCCAGGGTGGGGCTGTCACTACTACTTTGGGACTAGTAGTGTACATATGCCTGAGGCTAGTTTACCATATGCCTACACCTAATATTCCGCTCTGCCTCTAACGTGGCACCAACATACACATGTTGCAAAAACACACACATTACACTCACACAGTGACGCACACGGCACCCTCACTGCACACGTACACATACTACGGCACTCACGGGGACGGTTGCACACAGTACCTATGTGGACCGCAACACCAGCGGTGGTGTCTACCTCTCCCTTCATATCATCATACTATTACACGTGCATGTACTGTTACAGTACTGTGGTTTGGCGATCTTTCCGCCTCGTGGTTATGCATATCGGTATGTTACCCGTTCCATGGTTGGCGGTATCCTCTTATGTTGAACCTCCCGGATGTTCTGGTTGTTGTTTCACTATGTATACTATGTGCAGATATCGCGGGTTACATCTCTGTCACCTTATATCCCTCTAATTCCCTGTCTTAACTGTAGTATATATATGTATATGTGTACATATATTTCTATATAGATATAATTATATCTATCTACATATATATATATATATATATATATATATATATATATATATATACACAAATATATATATATATATATATATATATATATATATATATATATATTTATATGTATACATCTTGGCGAACGTGGCAGGCATACAGCAATGCCGTATGCTGTAGGACCCACTGTTCAGGTGTTGGCGCTACATGCCCACTGGCTGTTGGGTGTACAGTGTTTGGGATGCCTATGCTGGAGTCACACATGAGGCCACCCATACAGTACACTTTACAGGTGGTCATGTTTGTGTGCCGTCCATTTCACTGTGTGTGCAGGTAGGGAGGTGTCAGTCCATGGGGCCTACGCTGTCAGAGTATGTGCTATACGTTCCCTCTTTGCCAAGGCATAGACATATTGGGTACGCCCGCCTGCCTATTGGGGCTGGCACAGTGTGTTCCTGGTCTGGAACCCTCTGTGCCTGGACTGGCCTTGGCAGTTGTGGTGGGCTTTGTGGCCCTTCACCATTATTTCCTGCAGCAGCTGCTTCCGCAGGATCATATTATGTAGCATGGCACATATTATGAATATGTGGGCACATGTGCCTGGAGAGTACTGCAAGGCTCCACCAGATGTATCCAAGCACCGAACCGCGGATTTCAGCATCCCAAACACACGCCTATGATTATTCTGGTTTGTGTGTGTGCCTCATTATGGCGTTCTTGCATGTGTGTGTGTGCATTTCTGATGGGAGTCATCATCCATGGCTCCAGTGCATAGCCAGCATCCCCCACGAGATGGCCTTGTGGGATGTCCCCCCTGCCAAATACCTGATACAGCTGTGAGGCATGCCAGATATGGGAGTCGGTAGCTTCCAGGGCTGCCAGCACACACATCCATGATAATGCCCTGAGCATTGCACACAACCTGGCAATTGCTGGAGGGGAATCCCTTGCAGTTTATGTAGCGTCTACCCTGCTCGCCAGGTGGTGACTTGATTTGTATGTGCTGCATAGTCTATCGTGACTCCAGTACCTCTGGTATTGTGCCACACGGTGGAAGTGGCGATATTGCTAGCCAAATCCTCCTGAGATCTGGGGAAGTATATATGCTCATTGGCATGTGGTAACATGGCATCCAGGAACTGGTGTAGTACCCTGGATGCTGATGCCTGTGAGATGCCCAATATATCTCCAGTTGGCCTTTGAAAGGTACCTGTGGCCAGTATTCGCAAGCTTACACATACCTTTGTGTCCACTGGGATGGGTTCCCTCTGTTGTTTCTTGTTCTCAGGCGGCCGCACAGCTCCACTATTTGCTGTAACGTGTCCCTGTCCACCCTGTAACGCTCTACTATCTCCAGGTCTTGTAGCCACTGGTAGGTTACCCTTGGTCTGAACACTCTCCTTCTCCTCTGAGGCCTACGGTGGTTGTCGGCACCCTCCTCAACAACACCGTCTGTCTCTAACACATGCTGATGGATCACAGCCACGGCAGCACCCAACATGTACATTTTAAAAGTTCCCCGTGTGTTTACACCTATGGTGCGGCATTTGGGAATACACGGCTGTGTGTTGTGTGCATTCACACTTTATACTATTGTGCTGTGCACGCCGATGATGTCATAGGGTGTGTTTGTACGGCCGTATCTGGGGGTTTGGAACTACAACGCTGTTGCCTTTGGTGTTGCATTACTCTTGCCTGCCATGGATTACCTTTCGACCTTCCCTTACTATTTCTGCACGCTAACCTACTATTTTCTGGCATGCATCCTGCAGAGCACTGTCATGTGTACTTTCTGGGACATGGCATATCATGCGTTTTGTGTGCTGCCGCCGTTGTGCTGCCTGTCTGCTTTGCTCTGCTGTGTCAGGTCTTCTGTCTTTGCAATCTGCTACCTCCCTACTTTCTTTGCATTCATATGCCTCCCCTCTCCCGTTTTGCAGGTTTCTGCATGCAGAGTTGTCAGTTGCTGCCGATTGGCCTTCATGGGTTGATTAGTGCTGATTGCTCATTAGTACTCCAATTACACTTCTTCCGCATTTCCTCATATTCTTAACATCATCTTCCTGCTCGGCGTTGTTTGTGGGGTGAGCATCACATGACTAGGTTAAGGAACGAGACATCCTCGCACATGCACTTCTGCGCGCCATGTGTGCTCTCAGATGAACTATTACCCCACACCCGGTCCTGCAGCTGTGATTTTATGTACAGCCCAGGTTTGCTGTGCTCCAATGTGCTTCCTGCCACGGTGGCACACCCTCTGCAGATGACATGTATTCCCTCTGAGCCACCGGTGTATTACCACTGCGCTCGCTTTGGTACAGCCTTACGCCGGTGGGGGATTTGCGATTCAGTATTATCTGCCTCATTTGCATGGCATTGACTACTAATTCATAGTTACCATGCCGAACACTGCCGCGAGTCCTTGGCAACCCTTGCACCGTGGTTGTGGCGTTCCATGCATACCGTGGTGTATTATGCTGTGAACCTGATGTATTACGCTGCTGTTTTATAACATTGTTATATTATTTCATTGTATTGCACCTTCCACAAACATGTCCTAGGGTTCTGATGTGATTTGCTGTGGACATGCCATTTTGTTGTTATTTACATGTTGCGTATGTTTTCTTTGACATTGTCTGTGTATTTCGACATTGGCATATGGTAACAGTGTGATACCTGGGTCTGACACTGTTCCGTTACTCCTATGTTATGTTTGGGAAAATGTAAACCGCTTTTTTGGTTTACATTGCCGTGGGCTTATGCTACGCCTGCACCACTTCGTGAATCGCTATATGCCTTCATTTGCATGGTGCAACACCGCACATGGGGTGTTTAGCATACCTACGCCGGGGGCTGCGCAGATCCGGCGCACGCCGGTAGTGCACGTGGGATTGGATCGTACATGAATCGCTCGGCGGCCATATTTGGCATTGTAACGCCTACTCTATGCGTGCGCCTGGTGCAAGGTTCGTGAATCCCGGGGACAGTATATTCAAAATATAAAAAGCATATATGTTACATTCATTCTTACAAAAAAGAAAAACATAAAGTCAATCAATTAACATATTTCTAATAAGGTATATATAGTTTAACCAAATAGTATACAGAAATTGTATATAAAAAATATTAAATAAAATAAACATACTAATAATAGTTTTTTTCATGATTATTAGCTTAAAATGTCTACTAATTTTTTTTTTTCTTCTTTAATACACCATATATTCCTAACTTTCTAACATGTACATATATATATTCACAGATAGTAAAACATTTAGCTATTTGTATTGCTTCTGTCTATAATCTAATATAGGTTTAAGTGTTATTCTATTATTCAACCCCGGTGTTCTATCTGCTGCTAATCTTATTATCCACCCATATTCAAACATCTCTAGCTTGCTATTTTGATCCCCCATTCTTAGGTTCTTATGTATAACTTCCAACACTTTAAATTTAAAATTATGCAAGTTACCTTTGTCCATTCTATGTTGTGCTAAAGCATTAGATGGAATATTTATTTTCATATCTGACCTATGTTCAATGATACGATCTTTTAAACACCTTGAACATTTTCCAACATAAAATCCTTGACATTGTGTACATGTAGCTAAATATACGACCATAGTAGTCTTGCAAGTTGCTGCACATTTTATTTCATATATTAATTTGCTTATTGGATGTTCCAAATATTTTTTATCACAAATTGAA
>NC_056745.1:1354060245-1354083104 GCF_019279795.1 Protopterus annectens
ACTGAGAAATTGACTCATGGCAACTTTATGGGTAGGCCCTATAGGATTCTCATGGCATATTATGGAAGTAGATTGTCAAGTTTCTTTCTTCTGCAATAGATACTGTTGTTGCCCAGTTGTGCCTCAGCCAACTTTCAAAACCCAGGTCTACCACTTGGTAATCCTGCACCTAACTCTGTGCTCTCAGGATGGGGTGGTCTTAATTTATGGAGTACTTTTGCTGTAGGCACATCAGGGTCTGTATCATGTAACTTCAAGGCATGGTGGAGACAGATCGCCATAATATCGAACCGTGTCTTTGACCAGGAAATAGCAAAGCTCGAAGGAACACTGATGTCTCATGCTCGTTGCAGTCATTACATTGGGTTATCTGCTGGCAGGTTGCCTCAGCTCCAAGCCTGAATAACAAAGTCTTGGGTCCCGCGTTGGTTGCTGTATGTCCTCTTCATGACGCCAGGTCGCTAGTATTGCCATTTTATTCAGTCTTTCTTGTCAAAGACGGGTGCCTGGAAGAAGCAGTTCAAGTGTCGGGTCGGTTTAATTCTGAAATTTTCGTGCATTCTAGCTCAGAAAAGCCTCAACCAGTTAAGTACTTCCTGTAGAAACTTTTTCTTCCTTACCGATGTTGGGGTAAAAGGTAGTAATTAAATACTTGTGGGAAGCAACACCCTATAAGGATTTTTTCATTTGTAATGGCCTCGCTAGGCCCAGATACAATGTGCCTTGTTGCCCTGTTTTGTGCTAGATTTAACCAACGCATCTGCTATGTTGGTATTTGCTTCTAAATGTTTTGGTTCAAGATTTAATTATCTCAATATGTTGTCAGTTAGCAATCTGATCACTGAGTTCACAAAAAACGCAAAGAAAAAAAGACAGAGACAGCACCGTCGGTGTCCAAAACCGATGACTTAAGCTTCTCCTAAGACAGTTGCTGGTTCGCCGGTACTTAGTGAGTTCTTTTCGCAGCCCCTGATACTCACTACTTAGAGTCGTGTCTTCAATGAGACCCATTCGGAGTCCCGTATGCGAGATTTCAGGAAAATAACCACGACGTCTCTCCCTTGATGGTCCGGAGCCGACAGGCAATCGCTTGAGGGTTTTTCAGGCCCAATATTTTATACAACTTACCAGCCCTCAAAAAATAAGTCAAAACATCTTCTATGTCAAAAACTGATGCATGTACACGCGTTTCAGGCCCCTATGCCTAAAAAACAGATGATCAAATGGCTGAGGATTTAATTATTTGATCAGGGGTTCCAACCCCCCTGCTAAGAGGCCTAGAAGGCACTGATTATGAATCTTCAGATCAGGTTTTCCATTTCTTCTGATTCCTCTGATCAGGAATTTTGTTCCAATTTAAGGAGGATTGTGGATGCAGAGGAATCCATCCCATCTGGCATCTCCTCCGAGGATTACTCTTTTGGAGACTTTGCATACTTTAAGGGAACATTTTCACTGGGAGAGTCAGGACTTCTGAATCAAAAAGAGGCTTAGGATTTCCTCTTCCTCAAAGCGATGTGTTTTCGGAACTGCCATGGCCCTGGGATTCTGCCTCTGGCTTCTACAAGCCAGATGATATTACAGGGTGCCTGACTACCATGTACCCCCTATTCAAAAATCCTGCTGCTGATCCTGAGACTATTTCAGGGTCCCAAGGGTGTAAAGGGGCCTCACAGCCAAAATCCCACCCTCTGACAGAGATTTTAGGGTTGACAGATGGGGAAAAGAAGTTTATACGCTCTGCAACCTTTGGCAATCAGGGCCTTAAACTGCCAGTTTCATATGCTTAAATATCAACAGTATGTTATGGAAGCCATTGAAGCAGAAAATTATGTTGATTTTGATTGTGTGGAAAGAGTTACAGGAATTATTGCATTCAGCAGAACAGGTTGAAAGCATTACCTTGTAATGTGGTTTTTGATTCTTTGGAGGCTTCTTTGTAGGGCCGCTGTTACTTAACTTGTGATTAGAAGGCTGGCTCAAGGAGCAAAACTGCTTGATCATGTTAAAGCTAAATTGTTGGATGCTCCTTGTAGCATGGATACTATGTTTGGTAATAAGGCAGGAGAGGTTTTAAAGAAAATGAAGACAAAGCAAAATTTATGCAACTGTGAAATATTTCTTTGCAAGTGCAGTCACCCAGGTTCAGTAGACATCACTACTCAAAATTGGTCCTTCCCTGTGTCCAACAGAGCACTCAAGGCAAGGCAAATCCAGGCGTCAAAGGCTCCAGATGCCAATCACAGGTTCTCATGAGGTCAAAGCAATGGGAAGCTCCACCCAAAACTGGAGGAAACAAAGCACAACCCCTACAGTAAGCGTGTCCTCAATGACTTTCCTCTACCTTCACCAAGCCTTTCCTTTTTGGCAGCCCCCTGGGGAACTAGCACTTCATGCTAAAAATTGGCAGTTAATTACCCAGGACAAGTGGGTATTAAACATAGTATCCTGTGGGTACAGATTTAATTCCATACTTTGCCAATTCCAAACAGATGGTCGGATTCGCCATTAAACCAGTGGGCAGAGGCCCAGAAACAAGTCATGTCCCTCATGGATATGGGGGCTATTCAACTGCTACCAGAAAAGGAAAAGTGTTAAGGTTTTTATTAAAGACTTTCCTGGTACCCAGAAAAGACAATTCATGGTCTAATACTGACTTATTGATTTGGAATGTTCCTGGACATTCAAAATCCAAAATGCTGACTTTACAACAGCTACTGCCTATGCTAGGCAGGAATGTTGGGTTAGTAACCTAGACTTGTGTTAGCTGGCGCCCTGCATATCCCAATAAGGGAATCATGCAGAAGATACCTCCGCTTCAAAGCAAGTTTTTTGCATTACCAATTCTCTACACTGCCCTTTGGCTTATCTTCTACGCCCAGGGTCTTTACAAAGAATGCCTGGTACCAGCACTGTATTCTGCTGACATAGAAGCATTCATATTTATCCTTATCTGACGATTGTCTCTGTTCTACAGAGAGGACAAGGACACTCTTCTTCAACATTCATGCGTTTGTAAAAGAAAGGCTTCTAGCATGCCTCAGGTACAATTCACTAAACAAAAAGCAAAATCACAACTGGTACCTTCTCAAATAATTACATTCCTGGGTGCAAGCTTGAATATAACTGCCCAGATGGCTTACCTTACGCCAGACAAAGGCAACTGACAACATACTTCAACCAAATTGCAACAAAACCCAGTTATCTGCGGGGAAGACAAATTCTGCAGGCTTTGAGTTCATGGCATCCGTCATTCTACTAATTCCATTTCGGCGAGACTGCATATGAGGAAACTTCAATGGCAATTTAAAAGTTTATGGAGTCAACATTGTCACAGTCTGAAAACGAATTCCTCTCATTCCCTGCCTACAACAGGAGTTTCTTTGGTGAGCCGAGAGATGTCATCAAACAAGGAACTGTCATTCACTTCTCCCCCCGCCCCCCCAACCCCAACCACAGACGATCAGACTATGCTTGGGGGCCCATTCCTGGCGGGAGATGCATTCAGGGCAAGTATGGAGCCCAAACCAAAATGCATCTGCATATCAACCAGAAAGAGATGCTAGCTGTTCAGAATGCTCTGACAGCCTTCAAGGGACTGAATACTTCATCCAGGACAACTATTGATAAAGACGGACAACACCACAGTTATATGTGGTACATAAACACGCCAGGGGGCACACATTCTACCCTTTGCAGACTAGTCATGGCCTTGTGAAGCACAGCCTTGACTTACTAAATACATCTTCAAGCCTCAGTTCCTGCCAGTAAAGCAAAATACTTTGGCAGATGACCTAAGCAGAAATCTTATGGACCTGCAATAAATTGAAAACTGATCCACAAATCTTCAGCATGTTGAACACAGAAATGGGGGAGCCCAGACATAGATCTATTTGCCTCTCCCCTAAAAATTATCAGTTGGACAAATTCTGCACAAGAACTCATCACAAAGCATGGAAAGTGGATGCCCTATCCTTCAGCTGGAAAAACCTATCAGTCTATGCCTTTCCCACTCTGCCTCTGGTTTCCCAAGGTCTATTACTACAAGTCAGACAGGAAAACCAAAAATCCTAGTTGCTCTGGACTGGCCACGCTAGCACTGGTACCCACTTCTATGCGAATATGTCTTAACTTCCTCCATAGTACTGCCTCAAGTACCTCATTCACTGTCTCAGCAGAACATCAGAATTCTGCACTCTGTGCTCCAAACTCTGAATCTTTGCATGGCTGATCAATTAATTATTCAAACAACAGTTCCTCCGTAAATCGGTGATGGATGTCCTTTTGGGAAGCCAGAAGGCCTAGTACAATAGAAAATCTTATGCTGATAAATGGAGGAGATTCTGTGCTTGGAACCAAGCACAAGGAAACGGATACAGCAAAGCCCAATATTCCTCAGATTTTACAATATTTGACTGAGATGCTTGACAATAGGGCCTATCTTTTTCTTCAATAAAAATCCATGCCTCACCGCCATCTCGGCTCATTACAACACAGCCTCCCTCTTTTCTCATCCTCTGCTTAAACAGTATCTTAGTGTTAGAATAAAAATGTAAGCGCCTCCCAGAAGATCACCAACTCCGACATGGGGACCTCACTTTGTGCTGGAAAAACTCACCTGCCTCCTTTGAACCAGCAGCTACCTGCGGATATAACATTTCTATACTGGAAAACAGCTTTCTCTTGGCAGTCACTTCAGCAAGCAAGGGTTTCCTAGAACCACAGGGCTCTCATAGCAGTGAGCCTTTATTATATTTTACCTGACAGGGTGTCCTCAGGACCAATCCTTCTTTTTATGCCTACAGGGTATCCAGTGTGGCTCTTAACCAGACCATTCACCTGCCAAAATTTTACCCAACCAAGCAGAACAAGGGGAGGCGGAATCTGCATTCATAAGTTGGTACTAGGCTGTCGGTCCTAGGGCCTATACATGCTTAGCCATAACAATTCCTGGCGGCATTATTTCTTCCACACTATTTACTTCCCTGGACCCCTGTTCACTGGACGTGACACAGACAACTAAGATTTTACTTTAACCAAAATCTCTAAGAAAGTCTGAGCAACTACTGGCAGCATTTGCTTACCCAGGGTCAGAGGAAGGCTCTATCAAAGCAGACTATTTCTAAGTGGATAAGCCACTGCATTCATTTCCCTGCTACTTGCACCATGGTAAACCCAGCTCAAGTGATCAGATCACATTCCACTAGGGTTGCCTCTGCGCTTCAGCAGCTTTCCACTCAGAGGGTTCCAACCAAAGACATTCTAGAAGTTGCTACTTGAGGCTCTGTTCATACCTTCACAAAGCATTATCATTTGCCTCTTCAAATCCAGGCAGGCTTTTGCCACTGCAGTTCTGCAGGGCCTATAGCCGCCCTTGTGCTGGGTTTAGTTCCAGCCTTCCCCATCCATAGCTTTGGGATTCCCTACCCAAATGTAATGACTGCAACAGTGAAAACACCTAACAGTACAGCTGTGTTACACTTACCATAAATGTAGATGTTCGAAAGTGTATTCACTGTTGCAGTCCTGGCTACCCACCCGCCATCCCCCTTTCTATATTCCTTTTCTTTCCTTCACTATACACTAAAGCCTTTGTGGTGTATTCGCTTTAGATGAAAGCAAAGTTTATGTTGCTAAAAGTGCATTTATGTATATATTTCGTTTATATATAAATATATATATGTATAAATATATCTATATATATATATATATATATATATATTTTTTTTCTTTTCTTTTTCTCCCATTTGTGGGCACTGACATCTGTGGCAAGAAAAACTGAATAAAATGGCGCCGGCTGCATGTTTTATACCCTGACGCACCTTGACGCCATGCGGAAGAGGAGACAGCAACCGATACAGGACCCAAGACTTTGTTATTCAGGCTGACTGAGGGCAACCTGCCAGCAGATTACCCCAATGTAATAATTGCAGCAGCGAATACACTCTAACATTTACATTTATGGTAAGTGTACACAACTGTACTTTTTATCCCCAGGAAAAAAATCTGTGGGGCTGCTCTGTTTCGAGGTTTGCTATTTCCACCTCTGTGGTGAGGTCTCGGAGTTGGTATATTTAAGTTGGGAGATGGGGGTGGGGAGGCAGCCAGCCCCGCATATTTAGTATAAGTTTAAAGTGTTCGCTTTTTTGTTTTTGTGGCCTGAACAGTGATTTTTTTTCCCTGGGAAAAAATTGCTGTTCTTGTGTCATTCGTTTTCTGCACTTCGACTTCCCAGTTCGATATATTACGCCGTTCGAACAGTTGTGCATTCAATGATTTATATAGAATTGCTGGCTGAATATTTTGGTGCTGATCCTTATCTCCTTTTTACACATATACCCTTCTCAGTTTTTTTTTTTTTTTAATGCAACTTGATAGTTTAAACTTGAAGGAGTTGTTTTAAATTAGTAGCTGGAAGAACATCCTCATTCTTCTCTAACTGGGTCGAAAGTTATGCTTTCGTTATTAAAATAGATCAACACCTTTTGTTACTTCAATTTCACACTTACTGTAGGCCAGATTTATGAGCCCCCACATTAGAGTGAGTAGACAGCACAAGCATAACTTGCATCTTTTTTCCCTTTGATTTTAGTTTTTCCACTGATTTTCTTGCAGCCTTAAACATCAGGAGGATTCATAAGAGGTCACCAAAAACTGTAGACTTCAGACACTTAGTGTAATTCTTTCTGAGTGAATGAACAGCAGAGGAGATGGTAGGATTGTTCTTGAATACAGAACGCACACTTAGAGGTAATCTTTATGAATCCCAGGGTGTATTTACTTCTGCTTTCAAAATGTATTTATTAAGTTTGATGATAAGCCGGCCAAGCGGTGCAGCGGTGGCTGTTGTTAGCCCTCACATGCGAAGTTTTCTCCGCTCGATTCTCAAGGCTGAGCACCTTCTTTGTGTCTGTGTTCTCCCCGGCGGTTGAATGGTGTTCGAAGACTACATGTGAGAATGGGCCTGGGTTT
Organism: Protopterus annectens; assembly: GCF_019279795.1. Lineage (NCBI taxonomy): Eukaryota > Metazoa > Chordata > Ceratodontiformes > Protopteridae > Protopterus > Protopterus annectens. The sequence goes on from NC_056745.1 coordinate 1,354,067,218, forward strand.
TCATTGAAGGTTGGGCGTTGAGCTGGCACCTTGGCACCCGTAAAACTCTACTGCTAATGCGTTAGCGGACTGTGAGTTCCGGGCTGTGGGGACCCCCTAACTGGGAAAGTCTAAAAGAAGAACAACATTTAAGTTTTGGATGATCTTCTCAAATGTTGTTTTGCCCTCACCTTACATGCCCCCTCTTTTCTTTTGTATGCTGTCAATTCCTGCAAGGGAAACTAACAGTATGTATAAAATCAACTAAACCAACTTAACCAGATTTGCACAGTTCCTAAGAAAATATGGATGTTAAGTTGTCAATCTCGCCTTCATTCTTGCTGGATGGGTTAGAAGCCCATCCTCGGCTCCCGACTCCCGGCATCACTTTGCTTTTAGCTTGAGAAATCTTTTACCAGCTTTCTGAGGCAACCTATATCCCATGATGCAAGGCGGAACTACCTCAGATCTCGTTTGCCGCTTAGCGAAAGAGGTCTCCTTTACCAGCAGAGGTAAGTGAATTTCTTGTTAAAGAAAAGATTGCCTCGCAGCTTGCAATCCTGAATTCCATATCTAACTCCTCCATGCGGCTCATATCTTATGCGGCCGATGGAGCGAGCAGGGCCGGAAGGCACAGGAGTTGTTGTTAGACGCCAAGCCTGGATGCGGCTTTGTAATTTTATGGACCCCTTTAAGGCGCCCTCACTAATACCCCCTTGATGGTTCGGCTTTGTTGGACCTCAGGTGAAGGATACCTTGACCAGGTGTGAGCAGGACGGGTGAAATAACTTTCTGCCGTTGAGACTCAGTTTTCCACTCCTTCTAGACCACATCCCAAGGGTCAGAAGGGGGGAAGATGGTTCTGTAAAGCCCAAGGGCTACACCGGACGACAAGCGGGTCAGCTTCACCCCAGAGGCAGAGGGGATAATAATAGACGCTTACTCTAGAGGCAGGAGAGGGAGTTTCTCAGAACCAGGGCAACAGGGAGTCTCTTCCTGAGAGCCCTTCTCAGCATCCCTGAAGTTGCCCGACTGTCCACCAGCTTGGCAGTCGGGGAAGGATTTCGCTGCACCCAGTAGCCTGGCAATCCCTATCTCAAGAGATGTGGGTACAGTCGATCATATCCGAGGGTTACAAAATCCCTTCGAAGGTTTCCCGAGACTCCCCACAATCCCTTCCAGACATCTCACCCGGTCAAAGGGATTTGGCAGAACAGGAGGTTTCAAAGCTCCTTTCTAGAAAAAGAGTCATCTCAGACTGTGCCGGCAGACCAGGTAGGATCCGGCGCTCACTGAGATCTTTTGGTCCCCAAAAGGACGGGAGATTGAGACCAATATTAGACCTGGAGCAATCTAAACAGATTTGGTCAAGAAGGCAAGATTCCGGATGTGGTCACGCTTCAGTCCATTCTTCGCTGCCTCTTTCTGGGCAAGGACAACTGGATGTGCTCTATAGACCTTCAGGATGCGCGCATTATCACATAAAGATTCACAGCTACGCCTCCAGAAGGCTTCCTCCGCTTCGCCAGGGACCAGTCATTACCTGCCAATTCAGAGCACTGCCCCTTGGCCTCACTTCAGCCCCCAGAGTGTTTATCAAATGCATGGCAGTGGTCACAGCTCATCTGAGACGCCAAGGATTCCAGGTGTTTCCCTTACTAGACCTACTGGCTCCTCTCCCACCTCACCAAGTGTCAGCTTCTTCAGTCCAGAGACTACACTCTACAGCTTTGCGGCGGAGTTTGGGAATTTCAGTAAATTTTGAGAAAAATCATCTCACGCTGCCTTGCCAATCTATCACCTTTATAGGCGAGAATTAAAACACTGGCCAAAAAATGTTAGCCAAACTAACAGATCAAAGAGAATCCTGGACATCCAAAATTTGTTCGGATTCTATTGCAGAGCAACAAGATCAAAGCCAGATTTATACTGAAGGTTCTAGGTCTTATGGCTATGGCCATTCTTGTTCTTCACTGCCTCGCCCACACGCCTTCTGCAGTGAGGTTCACACAGTGGTCGCATCACAGTCTTCCTCGGATGAGGCACGAAATCTTAGTCACATACAATAGTCGCAGCAGAGCTCATCTAAATTGGTACGGATATCTTCCTCTTCTTCATCAAGGCCTACCTTTATTCCCCTCCTCCAGTTGCCACAGTCACCACGATGCCTCTCTGATCGGGTGGGGGGTGCATTATCAGAGCAGGATGGTCCACAGGGACATGGCAAACCCATAGAATACCATCTGCACATAAAATGTCCTGGATGAGAGCAGTGCTTTTAACGCTGCAAGCCCTCAGCGGCTTTCTTCCCATGGGGACTATTGCGAGTACAAACCGGACAACATGTCCGTGGTCTGGTACATCAACAAACAGGGCGGGACCAGTCCTATCCGTTATCAAGCTCGAGAAGCTTCCTAGACTTTTTGGGCAATGGGCGATCTCCTCTCATCGTGTTTCTGATAGCAACGCGACATCCTCGGCAGGTCCAACCTATTGGCGGACAGGCTGAGCAGATCCATTCTGATGCCTCACGAGTGGTCTCTCAATCAATCTGTAGTGGATCAGATATATTTCTGAATGGGGCACTCCTTGTTGCGATCTTTTGCTACCTCAAAACAACAAGTGCCCTCAACATTTTCACTCTTTCCTCACCAGGCCAACCCCTGAGAGAGACTCTCTAACCCAGGATTGGCCCTCGGGACTTCTATCGCTTTTCCTCCCTTTCCCTTGATTCCACAAGTCATTCAGAAAGCCATACCGCTTGAGGAGCCAAGTTGATCCTCATTGCCCCATATTGGCCTCGACAAATTTGGTTTCCGTCTGCTCTGCATCGTCATTACCCTTCAATGGTGCAGCCCTGGCATCTGGACCCAGTTCCGGATCTTTTTGATCCACCAGTCGGCTCAGCAGCACCGCCATTCATTCTCAACCTCACTGCTTGGTTGCTCCACTTCCTTCCCCAGCCAGGCTACCGATGATTTCTGATTCTGTCAGAGATATCTTAGTATCTTTCTTTAAAGTCGATCCACTCAGACTGTTTATGCTAGCAAGTGGCGACTGCTTTTTCATTTCTGGGGCAAATTCCAGAATATTGATCCTTCACGCCGCTCCTGTGGCTATTCTTGTTTTTAGATTTCCCGGCGTGAGGTGTTTTTCATTCAGGATCCTCGCCATCTACAGTCAAAGCGTCAACTGGCTGCTCTTTCCAAGTATCATGTTGGCTTGCATGACAACAATGTTACTGTCTCATGCAGATTGTGCAAGACGTCTTCTAAGAGGAGTTTTTCTCCCAAACCACCTATAAAGCATCCTCCTCCTCAAGTAATGGGATCTAAACTTAATGTTAGCATCCTTGATACCACCTCCTTTCGAACCGGGTCCGCCTGCTTCATGTTCTTTGAAGTTATGACCTGGAAAACTATATTTTACTGGCTGTCACTTCTGCAAGAAGGGTTTCCAGATTCAAGCTCTCTGCATTCTGTTCCCCTTTATTTGGTTTTCATAAGGACAGGGTATCATTAAGAATCAGAACCCTTCCTTTCTCCCAAAAGTTGTGTGTCAAACCAATATTAACCAATCTATAGATCTACCAGGTCTTTTCCCAAACTATTCGACAGAGCTGAACAGAAACTGCATTTTGGATGTCCATCGTCAGCTCAGGTACTATTTGCATAGAAATAAACAATTCAGAAAATCGGACCAATTATTTGTCTCCTATGCAGAAAACAGGATAGGTCTTCTCCAGTTTCTAAAGTGACCTTATCCAGATGGTTGAAGCTTCCACCATTTCCTATGTGTACTGCCCATCAGAGGCAAACAGCTATCTTCAAAACCACAAAAGCACACTCAACCAGGAGTCTATCCACTTCTGCAGCCTTTCAGGATATAGGCTACCTATTGATACCATTTGTGCAGCAGCTACTTGGGCCACGCCTCATACCTTTGTCTCATTACAAATTGACTTGGCCTCCAGAGATAGGGGCCAGTTTTGTTCCACAGTTCTCAAGAGTCTGTTCCATTGAGCCACCCGGGATACAGATTACTAGTAGGGACGGAAGTCCTTATCTGCAGCGTAGAATGGAGTATTAGATTGACAACTTAACATTTGTAGTTATGGTACCCACCATAACGCCTCCATGTTAGCTGTCTTCTCGCCTCTCTTTCAAGGGTCCTCCCTCCTTCCCCTGGCCTGACAAAGATCTTGAAAAGTTCCATCAGGTTGTTTTCTCTCCTGAGCCTTCACATGGGGACGTCTATTATGAATTTGTGTTCCTAATTATGTTAGGTTAGTCTTTAGCAGGGTAGGTTAGCTACCAAACGAGATCTGAGGTAGTTCCGCCTTGCATCATGGGATATGGGCTGTTTGCCTCCAGGCTGGTAAAGGAGTTCTCAAGCTAAAAGGTAGTGCCTGAAATCGGAGCCGAGGATCGCTCTGTAACCCATCCAGCAAGAAAGAAGGCGAGAGAAGACAACTAACATGGAACGTTATGGTAGGTACATAACTTCTAATTTATTTTCTACAAGCCCTTCAGGAGTCTGTGCAAGCCACTTTGTTCTCCCTTGTGTTTTCGGACTCGCTCAGCTCCCCTATCCCCATTCCTACCCATCACCGTGTCATTTGAATTTTGTACTTTTTAAATTATCCCACTACTAGTATAACATGTCCTCTCCATCTCTGTCCACTGTATACTTTGCTGCTTCATCCAGTTAACCACCTACCTACACTTCCTCTAATCATTTTACTTGCAAATTATGCCTGAGAGTTTTATAATGCTGATGCCACTCCTTTTTTTCCACAACCCTCCTCCTCATGCTCCTTACTGCCCCACATCTACTAAACCTACAAATGTATATAACCACTATTACATCTCTTTACTTCTAATAATGAACCCCACCAAGAGTTTTCATGATATCTCTCCCATCCTATCTTTTCATTCTCTGTACTAAAACCAAAAATATTGCTACCTTATTCTCCCCACAAGAAAGTAAAAAATAAGCCATCAAAATAAAATGTCCCCATCAACAAATTCTACTTCTTTAATCTCACTGTTTGTGGTAACATCCACCCCAGCCTAGGTTCCACACTAGTTTTCACCCCCATAGCTGATACAGAATCTCTAAGTCTAGTTGCAGTTAACCACATGTGCAGTAAAAAAAAACTGACCTCCAAGCATGGTTCTCTCATAAACCTGGCATAGTAGCAGCAACAGAAACGTGGCTTAAACCAAACATAAAGGACTCAAAATTTCTAACCCCTGGCAATCTTTACTTTTATTGTATTATTTTATTGTTTGTATTTGTTTTATGGAGTAGAACACTGATCTTCATGAACATTTTTCAGACTCTGACAGGGAGTGGTGTCTGGTTAAGTGACTTACTAAGTGAGTCATGTTAGCCAAGCAATGAGAGGGAAATGAGGGAATCAAACCTTGTACCACCGGACCACAAGAAACGTCCAGTTAACAGCTCCTTAATCCTATAAGCCAACTACTAGGCAAGGCTATAACATCCTTAAAGCTGACATATTACAAAAGAAAGGTGGTGGTTTAGATCTTGGACTTAAACTCTTACTCCCGTATCCTAGAACATACCAATATTTGTTAGCTTCTTAAAACTTAACAAACCAAAAATTACATGCATCATTGTTCTTTACATCCCCAGGAAGCAGTATGCACACACTAGAAAGTATACTATCTTTGGGTAACTAACACAATTTTTTTAGCTGTTTGTTGCATTATATATTATCTGCACTTAAAGTTACATTTGGTCGAAAATTGGTCGAAAGTTTGTCTGTTTGTTTGTTAAATTTAACTGTTGAGGCTGCCCACTAAAGTGTGCTAGCCTGTGTAACTGATTTCATTACTGTGTCCCATTTCTGTGTGCTTTCTATCTCAAAACAAAAAACAAAAATATATCCTTGTTTTCCCTTGCCTCTCGACTAGTTAATTACCAGTATACAGGCTTTAAGGCTGTATTCTGGGCTGTGGTGTAGTTCCTGTGTTGTCCATTGCCTTTACTTGGATAGAAGGAAGTTTCTTGCTCACCAGTGGGAGTGGGGAGCCTTGAGCAGCTTCTATCTGTCCCTGAAGAAGTGACCTCAGTGACAAGAGCTTGTAGTAATTGGTTGTTTTGGACCATTTCTAGCTCTTTGAAGTTCCCTGTTTAAAATCCGCCTCTGAGCTGCGTTTTTTTTCTGGCTATACTACTCAGGAAACAGCTTCTCATGGTCCTGCAGAGGTCCTAGCAGCAGAGAACTGAGAAAAGTGATTAACTTTCTCTGATTTGAGTATTTTTGCTGTTTTTACCTAAAAATACCTTCTCTCTTGCTTACTTTGAACAAGCTTAAACTGTTTTTTTAGCTGTTTGTTGCATTATATATTATCTGCATCTAAAGTTACATTTTGGTCTAAAATTGGCCTAAAGTTTGTTTGTTAAATTTAACTGGTTGGAGGCTGCCCACTAAAAGTGTGCTAACAGTCTGCAGTAACTGATTTATTACTGTGTCCTGCATTTCTGTGTGCTTTCTATCTCAAAAACAAAAAAATATCCTTGTTTTCCCGCCTCTCTCGACTAGTTTAGACCAGTACAGGCTTTGCTGTATTCTGGGCTGTGGTGTAGTTCCTGTGTTGTCCATTGCCTTACTTGGATAGAAGGAAGATGTTCTTCATTCCACATTGCTGCAGTCCTAACTATTGGGTAGTCCGCTGTCCAGTCGGCCCGAATACCAAAGTAGAGGATGACGCCGGTCAGGGCGCATTAGACCGACGCCGCACGCCAGGGTACTAATGCGCATGACCGACGCCATATCCTGCCTTTTTTTGCCGCATGGTCCCATGCAGAAGCAATTTTAGTGGAGGTTGGCGTTCTGAAAGTTTCTAAGTCAGAGTTTCAGACCCAATCAAAGTTAAGTACCTGCTAGAATATTTTTGGTTTTTCGCTCAGTATTTAACCGGATGTCAGAAAAAGTGAATAACTGTATTTCTTGTGGGAAACAGATACCTCATAGGGATTACCATACTTTGTGTATACCTTGTTTAGGGCCTGAGCATGACGTTGTTGATGCCGCTTCTGTGCTAGATTTAACAAACGCACTATTAAGAGGAGGTTAGACTGTGCTAGGTTAGCTTTTTGGGAAGCGTTGTAATTATAAATGCCGCTGGATGCTCCGGCATTAACCGCCAAAAGCGCAAGGACAAAGCAGCAAAGCTTAGAAGTGGAAGAAGAACCGATAGTCCCGGACGTCCGGTTCTTTAGAAGGCCCAGTGTGAGCCGGAGGTTCTGCTAGGTGTTTCTTTGGAGTCTCAGGAGAGACTTTACTGTTACAGGATGTATCCTCTCAGGAAGTAGGCCCCGGGCTGAGGGGGCTTGCTCAGGTGGCTGTTCTTCCTCTCTCTTCCTAAGGTATGGTTAGAGCCTCCCCTTCTGTTTCCAAGGCTTCTTTGAGAGGCAGGCCAAGTTTAGCTTCAGTGGGGTTTCTCCCTAGTGCTTGTGGTCTTTGCCTAAGAAACATATGCTTAAATGGCAGCAGGATTTGATTACTATGATTAGAGGTTCTATGCCCCTCCTGATAAGAGGCCTAGGGTGGAACCTGGAGTTTGAGAGTTTTGAGCAATGTTCGGAGGCTTCTGAGTCTCTTTGCTGAAGACTTGCAGGAGTATCCTCCTTATTCTGATCTGGATGTGGATGATTCTACTCCTTCAGCTTCTCCTCCTGAGGATTTTTCTTTATATTTTCAGAGACCTGCATTCCATGAGGGAGCATTTTAATGGGAAGGTCAAGATTTCTGATTCCAGGAAGAGGCTTAGGGAATTTTTGTTTTTACCCCAGCATAGGCCTTTAGCTATACCTCCTGTTCTGAATGTGGTGGAAGATGTTTTTGCAGAGGCTTCCTCGAATCCTGATTCTTTGCCTCCTGCCCCAGTTAAACCGGATAGGTACCCTATAGAAGGGTGCCCGGCTCATAAGGCTATCTTTTTAAGAGTCCTAGGGCAGACCCGAAACTGTCTCTCAGGGCCTAAAGGTGTGAAGGCCTCTGTTGTTAAAAATCCTGTTCCTCCTGATAAAGAGGCAAGGGCTTTTGGATAGATGGGGAAAAGAAAGTGGCATACCTCTTCCACTTTAGCCATGAGGGCTTGAATTGTCAGTTTCACATGTTAAAATATCAGTAAATTACCTCCTTTCTTTCACAATTGAAATCTACAGGTGGATGCTCTGGCAGAAGGAATTGAGTGTAAAGAGTTGCAGGATTTAGTTCATGTGTCTGAACAGGTAGGTAAACATTCCTTGTAGTGTGGTTTTGATGCTGTGCAGGCCTCCCGAGGGTGGCTGCCACTGGTTCTGTTCTTTGTAGGCATGCCTGGTTGAGATCAGAATTTAGCTGAGCATGTTAATAAATGATTTTGATGCTCCTTTGCAGTCTGATGTGTTTGGTTCGCCTGTGGAAGCAGTTTTCAAAGAAAATGGAGGACAAGGCTAAGAAGTCTATGCAAACTGTTATGATTTTTGAGTATGCAGCCCTCAAGTTTAGTAGAAATTGGCCTACTCAAGGGATGGACTTAAATCGCTTATGATTCCCAGTCTAGGGTAGGTTCCCAGACGTGGTAGGGGCAGAGCTCAAGGTTCTTTTTAGGCTCAGGACAGGGAGTTCTGCCACCAGACTTCTCTGGTGAGGCAGGGTCGGAAGTCCTTTCAGCAGACCCAATGACCTGCCTTTTCAGCTGCCAGTACATTTCGCCTTGGCAGCACCCCTTTGGGAGGAAGGCTGTCTCTTTCAAAGAAAATTGGATTTAATTACCCAAGACAGATGGGTTCTGGATATCATTCACCACGGTTACAGGTTTTATTTCCATACCTTTGCCTCCTTTCAAAGGCATGCCAGACACCTTCCTCCTCTCTACAAAGAAAAGAGGCTCACAAGCAGATATCTCTGTTGCTCCAAATAAGGGGGCGATTCAGCCAGTTCCTGTGCCAGAAAAGGCCTTAGGATTTTATTCTCCCCTGTTCCTAGTACCGAAAAAGGGGAACACGTGGAGACCAATTTTGGATTTATCTATCCTCAACACTTCATCTGGACATTCCTAAGTTTCAAAATGTTGACGTTAATAACAGCTTTTTACCTCTGCTGGGCAAAGATCACTGTGATGGCTAACTTAGATCTCAAGGAAGCTTACCTTCACTGTGCCTATAGACTAAGTTGCAGGAAGTATGCCCAAGTGCTGAGCTGGAAATTCTCATTATCAGTTCTCTGCATTTGCCCTTTTGCTTATCCACTGCGCCCAGAGTATTTCACAAAGGTTCTGGCTCCAGTGATAGCCACTTCAGGCTAAAAGGAATTCAAATCTATCCTCACTTCGACGTCTGCCTGATTCTAGCTCAAGAAAAGGAAGACCTTCTACAGCATTTGATTATGTCATAGCAGTGCTAAGATGTACCTAGGGTATTCTGTAGAACTAAATAAAGTCCAGTCTAGTACCCTCTCAAGACATGTGCTTTCTGGGTGTGAGACTGAATACAGCAGCCCAGATGGCCTTTTTAACCCCGGACAAACAAAAGAATCTTTCCAGTTACTCTGTATCAACTATCTCTTCAGTCCGGGCTGACTGCATGACAGTCCTTCAAGCCTTAGGGTTCATGGCATCTTATATTCTGGTGCTTCCCAACAAACTGCATATGAGGAAGCTGCAATGGTCATATCTCAAAAATGGAAACAGCACTGCCAGGATTTGGACACTGTCATTCAAATAATACCTTGCATTCAAAAGGACTTTTTGTGGTGGGCTCCAGAATGTCACCTAAAACAAGGACTCTCTGTGACCCGGCCAGAGGCTAGTCAGATTCTAACGATACAGATGCCTCCAGGCTTACGTTGCTTGTGGGAGCTCATCTAAATGGAAAGTGGATACAAGACAAGTGGCCTGCACAGACTGCCAGCATCTACATATCAACATGAAAGAGATGTTAGCAGTCCAGTTTGTATTAATAACTTTCAAGGAGTTACTTTCCAGGGCAGGTGTTGATTCTAACAGACAACACGACTGTCATGTGGTACATCAATGTACCAAGGGGGAACACATTCTACCCATTGTGCAGGCAAGCAATGATTTTATGGGAGACTAGCTACCAGCTTGCAACTAACTCTTCAGGCAAGGAGTTTCTGCCGGGAGCACAGAACTCCTTAGCAGATGTGTTAAGCAGACAAATCATGGATCCTCACGAGTGGAAACTGGATCTTCAAGTGTATTTCAAAATTGACAGTGTCATGGGGAACTCCAGACATGATCTGTTCGCTTCTTCCACTAAACCACTATGTTACCAAAGTTTTGCACAAAGAGGTTTCATCACACAGCTTGGAAAGTGGATGCTCTTTCTTCAGTTGAAAAATCTTCATGTGTATGCTTTTTCCACCTCCTGCCTCTTCTCCCAAAGGTGCTTCGTAAAGGTCAGACAAGACAAGCCAAGGATGATTTTAATTAGCTCCAGAGATTGGCCTCGCCGCAGCACTGGTACCCATTACTGAGGAGAGTCTGGTAAGGAAGCCTCCATGCCTTTACCCTGATTCCACGCCTGTTGTCTCAGAGGGACGGTCACCTGCTCAATGTCAAGCTTCACTCTCTTCATCTAACAGCCTGCCATATTCTGGTTTTGAAAGACAGCAGGTCTCAACTTCCTCAACAAGTTTTAAATGTGATTATGGAAGCCAGTAAAGACCTAGTACAAGGAAAGTGTACGCAGAGAAAATGGAAGAGATTTTTTATTTTGGAGTGCAGCAACAATTTGGAGATTTCTGAGCCTAATTTGAGTGTGTGGTTCTTCAATATCTTACTGAGTTATTGGACAAAGGTTTGTCTTTCTCTTCCATTAAGATTCATGCTGCAGCAATTTCAGCTCACTATGATTGTGATCCACCATTGTTTTCGCATCCTTTGTTCAAGCAATTTCTAGAGGGGCAAAGAACATAAGACCCCAATGAGAGCTCCTACTCCTGCTTGGGATCTCAATTTTGTGTTGGAGAACCACTTATTAACCTTTTTGAGCTCAAGTGGCCATTGCTGAATTGAAATACTTGTCATGGAAGACTGCTTTTTTGTTGGCCATTACTCTGCAAGAAGGGTTTCTGGAGTTGCAGGCCCTCTATGGCGGTAGGAGCCTTTTTTGACCTTTTTCATATGACAGGGTATCTTTTACGCACTAATCCTTCCTTTATGCTTGAAGGGTGGCTTCGTAGTGTGCTTTAAACCAAACTATTCATTTGCCTACTTTTTGGCGGCAGATCCTCAAAATAAAGGGGAAAAGATTTTGCACACTTTAGATGTACACAGGCAATCATGCTATTATTGCCTGAGCAGGACTATGGATTTTAGGCAGTTCCTCAGCAGTTGCTTGTTTCTTTTGCTTTGGGGTTCGCAGGGCAAGCTCTCCAAAGTCAAACAAACTGGTTTCTAGGTGGATTGGGTTTTTGCATTGCATTTTGTTATTCCCATCATGGCAAGGGAGATTCCAGCTGGAATTAGCCCTCATTCCACTAGGCTACTGCCACTTCAACAGCATTTCCTAAGGGGGTGGCAACTATGGATATTTCAGGGCAGCTACTTGGAGTTCAGTGGCACTTACTTTCAAGCATTATCACCTTCCTCTACTCTCTAAGTCTAGGGCTGGTTTTAAGCACAGCTATTTTGCAAGGCATGTTGTCAGTTCCTGCTTCCTTATGATTTGCCAGCCTCCCTTTAATACCTCTGCTTTTGGGATTCTACCTATTGAGTTGTGGGACTGCAGCAATGTGGAATGAAGAACATAGTACAAGTTTTGTACCTCTACCATAAATGTAGATGTTCGGGAGGGATCCACATTGCTGTGGTGTCCAATCTCTACTCTCCTCCTTCCCCTCTGTAAGGTTTAGGATGGTTGTGTAGGTGAGGTTATATTCTGGTAATTTGTATATATTGTACATATTTTTGGTGCAGGTGGTATGTTTGGGCTTTTTGGTTTTGGCCTTATCTTTTCAGGGTCTTCACATCTGGGCAAAGAAAGACTGAGGATATGGATGGTCACCGCGCGATTAGCACCCTGGACGCACTCACGCCAGTCCAATGCGCCTCGACCGACGCGCCAGCCATATACTTTGTGGTATTCGGGCCGACTGGACAGCCGGACTACCCAATAGTTAGGACTGCAGCAATGTGTGGGATCCCTCGAAGATCTACATTTATGGTACAAAACTGTACTTTTCTTTGCTCACCAGTGGGAGTGGGGAGCCTTGAGCAGCCTATCTGTACCTGAAGGAGTGACCTCAACACAGTTTGTAGTAATTGGTTGTTTTGGAATACTTAGCTCTTGAAGTTCCCTGTTTAAACCGCTGCCACGCTGACAGCGCATACCGCAGTGTTGGTTAAACAAGGTTAAATGTCTGGTCTACTTGTCCGTTTCGGGCCTTTCCCTAAGAAAGCTCTACCTATACTAATCAGTCTTCTCGCTTGATTATAAGCCCACTTGTTCAAACCTCTTCTAAGCACCTCAAGCTGGGCAAGCACTGTCCAATTTTACCCTGTGAGTACCCACTTCCCTAAAGTCACAGCACCCCTTATAATATCAGCATGTCAAGTGGTAGATTACTAGCATCCTTCCAGTTCAGCTGGTTAATTCAGAATCTTGAGACACGTTAGCAATTGTCTCATGTACACAAGACAACCCTCTCTCCTCCCAACAAACACAAATACATGTGAGATGCACTATATAGCCAAACTGAGGCTTGAACTCTTCAACTCAGGACTGGCAAGACCAGACCTGAGGAGAAGGTAACCACACAATAACAGCAAACCCAGTCCCACATAGACCTACCACAACTGTAAAACCAAACATATAATAACACAAAGACATACTGGAGGTTTTAACAAAAATCCACTAAAACAACAGAGGCTCCCAAAGCAGACACCCAAAAATCCACCAATTTCAAAACATAACACATGCAACACATATTTCAACAATCAGTGTGTCAAACAATCACAGCCCTTAAGGCCAAAACACCATGCCTGATACATCATGCACTGGTGATTCTTGTGTCAGACACACTGACGCCCACTTACCAAGCTGCTGAACAAGGAGAGGGTAACTGTGAGCTGCCCACGGGGGCTAGGATCCGCCACATACCTGCATACGCACTCAGGTCACTCCAAAGCAAGAATATGACCTGGCCATTGTCCATGCCGGCTGAATGACCTGAGACGCACTTTCACTGGACTACATGAAAGAGACACAGAGGAGCTGATTACAAGTCGGCTGGTATGACCCTGACTCCTGAGCAGCATCTTGCCCTCACCAAGAATGATGCCAATACAAAGACAAGATGATCAGCTTTAATAATTGGCTCACTATTGCGTCATTCTAGGGGATCTATTATCTGTCTGCTTGGGATGACATGCTGACAAGCCACCGCTGTTTCAAGGGACCGCTTGCACCTGTCACCACTGGGCTTCCGGACATTGGCTAATGGCTCACAATTTGCATAGTGCCTTTTTAGGCAAGGCTCAAAACAAACCCACCTCCTTAGAAACAAAAATGGAAAACAGGGTAATGCTGTCAACGCCAGAAGTCTAAATCTCAAGATGCAGGCTCTCGAATCACTCCTCAGTATGGAGAACATCGTGTGTCTGTGTGTAACTGAAACCTGTTCAAGGCTCCTGAGAGCACCTCCTGCTACCAGGTTGTCACCGACATGCTTTTCGCCCCAAAACTCGGCCAAACTGTAAGGGAGGGGGAGTGTCCATTCATCAAGGACACCTGACACCTCCAGGTTAAAGTGACATGTACATCAGGAGTAATTCATCCAGTGCAACTAACTGTAGGCAAAACTGCTATACAACTGTAGCATGTTATAACTACTCCTCCCAATCTCAGGAACCCCATTCAGCTCTGAAGACATTGGAGGATATGAATGTCTCACCAAACACCATCATAGTGGGAGACTCAACTACCCTAACATAGACTGGGTGCATTATTCTAGCCTCAATGACCCTAGCCCAAAGGTCTTGGAATTACAATCAAATGCAATGGAACAGTTAGTCACCTCTCCCAAGGGGAGACAAATAGGTCAGGACCTGACTATCACAAACATGAGGACAGCACCCACACTGAAGCGACATACCCCTCACTAGTGAGATCTGACCACAACTAATCACCCTGGATATACATATCCCACCTCCAATTTCCCCACCACAAAAGACCACAGTGAAAAAACTTCTCAAAAGCCGATTTAATTTCAAGACTGAGAGATGGTATCCTTAAGCCCACTAGGCCAATGGAACCACATCCCACAATGCTGAATCCTTCACAAATGCTTTCACGGACATCTCCAAGAATGCATGGATCATGCAATCCCAACAAAACCAAACCATCTCCAACAAGGGCAGGCGCCCTGTCTGTGGACCCAGCCATAAACAAATTGTATAACAAAGAAGGAAGCTACTGTACGACAGAGCAAAATCCTAAAGAGAAGGCATCTCTGATCAGCACTAGTAGAAAGCCACGTTTCTCCTCATAAAAACATCCAAGGCCAACTTTGAGGAGAAAAAATCGCTATGGACACTAAAGATAACCACAAGGCCTCTTCTCGGCTAGTGTTAGAAACCTTGGGCGGAAACCCCTCAGATATGCTCAGAGTTAGTTCACAATGACAAAAAATACACTGAACCCAACACACAACATTCTGGCAGACAGGTTCAGTGCACCCTCCTCCTCACCCCTAAAAAAGAAGAAACAGTTATCCTTGTTGAATGCACCCCTGTCATCTCAGATGTCCAGTGAGAACTGCCTCAGCAAAGCTAAAACACAGCATCAATGGGACCTGACAGGACCGGTTGCGCAAGCACGTGAACTCCAAGAGGAGCTAAACCACATGTACCAAGACACCTTAGCCTGGCCACAGGATATACCTGAACACTCGGGCGCAGCAACAGTGGTCCCACCTGCCAAAGGAGGCACCCCACAGACCCTGAATTCACTGCCCCATAAGCTTAAATCAGCCTGGTCTGTAAAGCTATGAAAGAACCAACAGGAACTCATAAATGAGACATTGGGGACTCAGCAGACACTTGTTCATAGTTCGGTTTGTAAAGTGTATCCGCCTTTTGAACCTGGCTGACTTTTTTTTCGAAACAAATACTAGACATTGACAAGGGCAAAGCAGTCCACATAGCCTACCTGGATTCTGGCTAAAGCCTTCGACAATACCCCACTCAGGCATCATATGCCTCAACAGCTTAAATGTAAATCCACAGGGTCACAAAGATGGGTTGCAAACTGCCAAGACAGAACCCATAAAGTCAAACTGCTGGAGCCATGTCAGACTCAAAGCCAGTCATGCGTGGAACCTACAGGAAGGTGTCCTGGGACCTCTTGTTCAGATGTGAAAGCAAACATGGGAGGGTTAGATGACAAAAGTTCGCAGATGCATCGCAAACTAGGCTATAGTCGATACACCAGCTACATACATCCTTGGCCAGAAAGGCCCACCGAAATGGACAACTGGTGCCGGAGTCATGGCCTTAAACTAAATGCCAAAAATGTATAGTCATCCCCTTTGGGAAAAACAAAGTACCCACAAATTATCACATAGACAGTAACCCAATGAGTACAGAAAGTAATCAGAGAATCTGGGGACCAAGTCAATAGTGACCTCTACTTCTGACAATCTATCGCTAAGCAAAGTGGTTAGAAAGACTTTCTACCTTGCCCACCTTGGCAAGGATTCGCATCCAGATCAAAGGAGTCATTGTACCTATACTCCTCCCTTTATCAGGCCCATGATTGAGTACAATGTCTCATTTGCGTGTGTACCTCATCCGCACTTGCAAAATAGCTGGAGAGACCCAAAGTACTCACCAAGAGGATCAAGGGTTCCAACATATGTCATATGC
>NC_056745.1:1354083604-1354101055 GCF_019279795.1 Protopterus annectens
AATCTATCAAGGTCCAACCCAGTACTCTCATACTGGGCGACTTCAACTACCCTTCCATCAACTGGGAAAACTATTCAAGTATCAATGTACAGGCCCAACGCTTTCTGGAAATGTATCACTTCTAATGCCCTAGACCTGCTCATTCTGACCCCCACTAGAGGAAGCAACACCCTCGACATGGTTATCACCAATATGGGAGACTGTTGCTCCACACCTACAGTCAATTCCTCCCTGGTTAAATCCAACCACACACTGATCACCATGGAAATCTCCATCTCACCTATACCCCCCGCCAAGGTGACCACCCTAAAAAACTTCTCTAAAGCCAACTTTGGGCTCCTAAAAACAGAGGTGGCTAACTTCTCGGCACCCGTGCCAATGAAAAATAGCTGCACGACTGCCGAATCATACACCAATGCACTGTACGAGTACGTACACAAATGCATGGACCTTGCCATACCAAATAGAACCAAGACTCTCTCCTCCAAAAAAAGGAAGCCGATCTGGTGGTCCCCAGCCATCAATAAACTCTACAACAGAAGAAAGAAAATGCTGCAGAAAAAAATGAAGTAACAAGACTGGAAAACCTCCCTTATCAGTCTCAACAAAATGCTGAGATCCCTTAATCAATCCTCTAAAGTCAGCTATGAAGGCAGAGTGACGGCTGACACCAAAAACAACCACAAAGCCTTCTACAGCGATATAAAAAACCTCCAAGGCAGTACCCAGATTTGCTCTGAGTTATTGCACAATGCACCTCCTATACTGAGCCAACATACTGGCCGACAGATTCAGTGCCAACTTTACCCTTCTCCTCCCCAGGGCCGTATCACAATACCAGAAGAAAGCCTGGTACCCACCATTTCTGTGGCACAGGTAAAAGCTGCATTGTCCAAAGTCAAGAATACAGTGCCCATGAGACCTGATAATATCCCTGGCGGCATCCAACATGAGCTACAAAAGGAACTGGCACCACATCTGTGTGCCCTGTTCAATCACAGTCTTACCTCAGGCTATGTCCCTAACGAATGGCGTACTGCTACAATCATCCTGCACCATAAAGGGGGAGAAACTACAGACCCTGGAACTATTGCCCCATTAGCCTGACAAGCCTGGTATGCAAAGCTATGGAGCGCATCATCATGGACCTGCTTAACAAAGATATAGGCAATGTCCAAACTCTTCACCCAACATAGTTTGGCTTTGTCAAGGGGATATCCTGCCTGCTGAACCTGGTTGACTTCTTTGAGGCAGTCACCAAAGCTGTGAATGAGGGTAAGGCAGTGCATACAGCCTACCTCAACCTGGCCAAAGCCTTTGATACCATTCCTCACTCAGGTATCATGGATAAACTTACCAAATTAGGCATAAATTCTTACATCACTAGGTGGGTTGCAAATTGGCTCACAGACAGGACCCACAGAGTGAAAGTTGAGGATTCCAAGCCAGACTGTTGACCTGTCACGAGTGGAGACCCACAGGGTTCAGTCCTGGGCGGAACTACTAGGTGAGACCAGAGGGAGGGGAACCAGACTTGATGAGGCCAGAACAGGGCAATGAGGACTACTGTGTTCCTAGCCTGTAAGCTTTCTGTAGGAATTTTGAAATGAAAGGTAACAGGGGCTAGGCATAAAGAAGACCGGGTGGCAAAGCATGCACCAGTGCTCTCTGGGGACTGGTTCAGAGTGAAGAACTCACTGCATTTCGCATTGGAAGGAGATGCGAAGAGATCACAGCAAGGCCAACCCCACCTGAGGAAGATCTTTTCTGCTAGTGAAGGATTCAGAGACCACTCATAAGGCATCAGAATAGTCCTGTTGAGCCTGTCCGCTAGAATGTTGAACCATCCCGGAATGTGCGTTGCCACCAGAAAATGGCCAGTGAAAAATCGTCCACTCTCACGGCTTCTCGACAAAGGGGGTAAGCCTCTGGTTCCTCCTTGTTTGTTGATATACCAGATTACTGACATGTTGTCTATCTGGATCACAATAGTCTCTAGAGGAAGATGGGCATAGAGAGCTTGGAAGACTAGAAGCACAGTCCTCATCTCCAAGACGCTGATATGCAAATTGATCTTAGGAGGAGACCACGTGCCTTAGAATGTCCTTCACAAGCAATGCCCCCCCCCCCCAGCTGTGAGGTGTCCGTGGTCGCAGTGGCTTCTGGAAGAGACGGGAGAAAGAGGCATCTTCTGACTAGGTCTGGGGAAAGAATCCACCACCGAAGAATCCATGCAAACCCAAGAGACAGATTGTATGGGATAGGGGAAGATCTAGTAGAGACCACTGGACTGTTAGCATCCACTAAAGGATTCACATGTGTAGTCGAACAAGGGGTAGAAGACTGAGTGTGGCCACTATGGACCCCAGTGCCCACAGAACAGTGTCTGCCGTAGGAGGTTGAGCTTGGAGAATATACTTGACATGTGCTCTCAGATTGTGTACCCTTTCTGGAGTGAGGTAAACTTTCATTTGAGTAGTATCCAGCCGAGTGCCAATGAACTCTAGCACCTGAACAGGAATCCGTGACAATTTGCGGATGTTGATGGTGATGCCCAGGCTGTTTGCCAACAACAGGAAATAATCCTTAGCTCGACAAAGTAGATGCTTGGTGAGGGCAGCAAAGAGCCAATCATCCAGGTACGGAAAGACCTGAATTACCTGAAGCCTCAGGTGAGCCGCTTTGACTGCCATCACTTTGGTGAACACCCTGGGGTCTGTGGTGAGACCAAACGGGAGGGCTCTGAACTGATAATGGTGGTCTCCCAGCCGGAAGCAGAGAAACCTGCAGGAGCACCTGTCCATCAAGCACATCCAATCTTTCTCCTGCAGGTAAGGCAGGATAGATTGAAGAGTGACCATCCAAATTTCTCCTTGGCTACTGACACGTTCAAGGTGGACAGATCCAGAATGGGTCTTAAGTCCCCCATTTTCTTTGGCACTAAAGAACCTGGAATAAATGCCCGATCCAGACTGGTCTAGAGGGACGGGTTGGATGACTTGCTTTTTTACCAGGATCTTTTTCTAGTGTTGCTGCCTCCCTTTGCGTGGATGGAATGTCTGGGAGGCGTTTTGGTGGGAGAGCTGGTTCAGTAAAGGGGATGTAGTAACCTCTGGATATAATATGCAACACCTAATGCTCTGATGTTATGGACTGCCTCTGGGTGTAGTGAAAGGTGACCCCAACTGCCTCCAGAGATGAGCAGTCGGGCAGCCCCTCAGGGCTGCTGCTCTGGTCTATCCAAGAAAGGTTCTCAAGACCCAAAGTTTCTCAGCTCCCCTCTGCCTCTTGGACGGAGTCTTGTCATAACCCCCTGTGCCTCTGGGGTAAGGCAAGTCCTCAGTGTCCCGGGAGAACCGAGACTTCCGGAACCACATCATCTTTGTCCCTCGCTGATTCCTTGAAAAGGATCTTTGAGGGGCAGAGAAGTGGATCCCAATGGCAGACAGTGTCTTCCCGTCCTTCTTACTCTGGACCAATGTGTCACGAACTGTTTTCCCAAACAGGGAAGAACCATAAGGGGCATTTGCAAATGATACCTTGAAAGGTTCCATGAATTGACACAGCCGGAGCCAGGTGTGGCGTCTCATGCCAATGCCGGAACCAGCCACCCTGGCAGCTCCCTCCATAGCATGGGAGAGCAGACGCATGGACATATTTGCTACAGCTTTGAGAGTGGTCATATGTGTGGAGAACACCTTCTCGCCCTCTGCCGGCATGGACTCTGGTGGCGACTCAGCGACCTCCTTGACTAGGTCTCGCAATCGAATGACGTGTGCCATGTAGTTCAGCACCCTTTTGGAAAAGGTTGCTGATGCATACACCCACTTCCCTAGATAGTTCAGGAGGATGGACCGTAGAGCTCTCCTGCATGAGCTCTTTTTTCATGGTGGCAGCCACCACCAAAGCATCTACAGGGGACCCCTTGCTCCAGCTAGTCCTGTCTGGTGGGGGGCTTAGGACTTTATCTGGTCGCCCAGGGATGGGCTCCATGGTGTCCAGTTCCTTCCATACCAGAGATGTTATGAGGTCCACAAGCGGATCCATGGGAGGGGACACCCAGGAAGTAGATGGGCCTGTGCCAAATGCCTCTAGGAACACGGACTCATCAGAGGTTGGTTTTTGGGTGACCCCCCCCAGGCGAAGGAGTTCCATGATGTCTCCAAAGGAGACATCCTTAGGGTGGTGATTGGGGGGGGGGTGGAAATCTTCCCCTTCCCTCAAGTCAGTGACTACAGTGAAGGTCTCAGGAGAGGAGACCAAGTGCCTCCTTTTGCGTGCCTGTTTGCGAGGAACCTCCTCAGTGGGACACTCGGGGGGGGGACGACGATTCGCAAGCAACTTCTTGTTCCCTCGTGGGGGCTTCCTGAGGCAAACCCTGCACAGGCTGTCCCTGACATGGCAGGACGGTCAGGGCCAAACCCAAAACAGAGGGAGTCAGGGCAGAGTCAGAGGACAAGATGGTCAGGGGCCTCGACAAACCGAGAAAACTCACTCCACCACATCAAAAGCCGAAGGGGAGCGGGCATCCTGAGAAACCACCATAGGAGCTGTTCCCCTTGGATCTGACTGTGGAGCCAGAACAGAGACTACAGATGCCAAGGGGAAGACTGCGCTCCCACAAACTAGGAGCTGACAGAGCCCCCTTGGATCTGATGCCAAGGCTACGGATCCGACATACTCAAGACAATGGCTGGCGTTGAGGTACAAGGTACCATCGGCACTGACCCCCCCGACCTCATGAGTCCTCTAATCCAAAGACTCCGAAACCAAAGGATGGATCAGAGAAGGTGATACAGGTGTGAAAAAGGTTTGTGATCTCCCTGCTCCGGAGGGAGAGGAGCCCAGCAAGACTCCCATTTGGATTTGGGTGAGGATGAACTTCCGCATCATCCTGTCCATCTCCTCCTCACTAAGACTACGGGTAGACTAGGAGGAAGCCACCGACACCAGCCAGGAGTGCGGATGAGGGGACATCCTTAGAGGAGACAGATAGACCTCTGGCTCCAGGGAGAACCTGGGAGAGTGGAGCTGGGGGGAACCATATCTGGTGGGGTTTTTTGGCCCTGGGTGGAGGCCCCACCGAACCCAAATGGTACTGAGACCATCTACATGGTCTCTCTTTCTTGTATTGTTTCTCCTCCTTCCCCAGACCTCTTGGCAGGAGTTTGAGTCCCAGAGGTCTGAGGAGGAGAAGAGCCAGAAACAGCGGTAGAAGAGGCCAAAGCCAGGGTTGTGGGGACAGCTATCTCCGAAGAGGGAAGCAAGCCCTTCAAAATGAGCTTATCCCTCCTGTCCTTAAGGGCCAACGGGTTGAAGCCCGTGCAAACAGGACAAGGGGTAAACAAATAGGCCACGCCCAAGCACACTGCACACACAGTGTGGCCATTGGCTGGAGAGAGTTTATGGCCACACACTGTGCATTTCCTAAATCCTGGTTTGGGGGAATATCTGCCATA
Source organism: Protopterus annectens (assembly GCF_019279795.1). Taxonomy (NCBI): domain Eukaryota; kingdom Metazoa; phylum Chordata; order Ceratodontiformes; family Protopteridae; genus Protopterus; species Protopterus annectens. The sequence goes on from NC_056745.1 coordinate 1,354,089,064, forward strand.
TTCCTACCTAAAAAAAAAAAAAAAAACAGGCGCGCACACACACTCACAGAGAAGATAGGAGGGGGAAGGCCAAGGGGGGAAATTACAACCACCACAAAACTTTTTTTTTTGTTTAAACTGATGGAGTGGGTGGAGAGGAGTGTCAGGAATGATTTGTGACAGAGTACCAGTATGAGTGAAATGGAAGGTCTACAAGAGGGCAGTGAAACCAGATATGTTATATGGGTTGGAGACAGTGGCACTGACAAAAAGGCAGGAGTTGGAGCTGGATGTGGCAGAGTTAAAGATGTTAAGATTTCCACTGAGTGTGACGAGGGTGGACAGGATTAGGAATAAGTATATTAGAGGGTCAGCCCAGGTTGGAAGGTTTGGAGACCAAGCCAGAGAGGCAAGATTACATTGGTTTGGACATGTGCTGAGGAGGGATGCTGATTATATTGGGGAAAAGATGTTAAGGATGAAGCTACCAGGTAACAGGAAAAGAGGAAGGCCTAAGATAAGGTTTATGGATATGGTGAGAGAGGACATGTAGGTGGTTGGTGTGACAGAGCAAGATGCAGAGGACAGGAATAAATGGAAACAGATGATCCACTGTGGCGACCCCTAACGAGAACAGCCGAAAGAAGAAGATGATGATATTTAAACTGACGCCAGCGGGTAGAGGTGGTGAGGAAATAGAGAAATACAGAAAAAGGGAGAATAACTCTCAAAAAGCAATCGCTTACCCAAAATAATGCTCAGAGCTCAAGACCAAGATGCTTAGCTATTCAGCAGCAAGCTCGATCTGAAGGGAGGGAGGAGACAGGGGGGCATTATGGGTAAGGGGAGGAGCTTGGAGCTCGGATCAGATGCTGGTTATGCGGCTGTGTCAGATCCGATTCAGATCTATAGACCCACAGGGTGAAGATCAGATGAAGTCAACTACTTCAGATTGCATAATCATGCCCTTTGGAAAAAACTCAGTTCCCACGAATTACCACATTGATGAGAGCCCAATGAACACTGAAGAGATCTGGGCACCCAGGTTGACAGCCACCGCACCTTCGACCACCACATTGCCACTGTGGAAGCACATTTTACCAGTATTGAGCATATTTATATTTAATTGCTCGTAGCTGAGCACTGCGTTAACTAGCGCAATGTCTTTGCGTGGAGCTGTGCATCGTGCAAACAAAACATGTTTGCGCGAAGCTGCGCAACATCGGGCAACGTTGAACGTCGGGCAACGTCAGGCAACATGGAGCAACACTGAGCAACGTCGGGCAAAGTTGAGCAAAGTCGGCTAAACACAGCCACACCTCCTTTACTGTACCTTACCCATTGAGGTCTGGCCAGTAGGAAAATAAACAGTGACAGGGCTAGAACTCTGGATACTGTGCACTACAGGCACAGTACATAACCACCAAGCCATGACAGCATTTCATAACCATGCACTTTCAACAGACACATATCTATCAAAGGAATATTAAACACTGCTAACATCAGCTAAGCAGGTGTGGCTACAGCTGAGTTTTTTCAAAACTGGCCAATCACAAATAAGTGCGGGAAATGAAGCATATTTAAGCTCCACAGGCAGAAATACTTGCCATAACTGGTTGTAGCTCCCTTCTGCAGTGAGCATGGCCGGGGTTGGAGAAGGCATTCGATTTCGAGCACAACGTTGGGGCATTGTGGAGACCAAAGTAATGGTTTGGCTCCTTGTCCACAATCATGAGGAAAGACTCCTGCGGGGCCAGTACCAGGGCACCCAATACAAAACGGAGGCCTGGAACTGTCTAGCTCGTTATCTCACCAGTGCCACTGGCATTCCCCGGACTGGTGAGCAGGTCAGGCACCATTACTCTGACCTGAAGCGATGCAAGGAGGATCAACAGGACCAGTGGATCCAGGAGGCCCGTGGGATGGCAAATTTATTTTTATTTATTTTACATTTGTTGACCGGGCTAGTCTAGCTGGATACATGTCCATTTTCAGTAGAGGACCGGGGAGAAAAGCTCCAGAAATCATACAAAGTTAATAAAATGTTAATATGGAAGTTATGACAGATATTATAAAAACAGCAAATGTTACATAAAAGGAAAAAAAATTTTTTCCACAGAAGTAGTACAAATTACAATACTCAGTGATTTTATGAGAAGGTGCAATATACATATATGTTGTATGCAATAATATTGTTTATTGATACTTGAAGGGAAGAAAATAAAGGGTGTAGGGTGAGATCTAGAGAATAGGAAAATAATTAGTCAGGGTTAGTACAGGGGCATAGCCAGTGTTTATTTAGATATAGTTTTAGATTCCTTTTAAAAAGTGAGAGAGAAGTCAGATGTGATTTCAGAGGGCAGTTTATTCCATATTTTTCCAACAGAGTTAGAGAACAAGGAGTCACCTGCTGAGTTGTTGGGTTTAGTAGTACTGATAAGTAGTTTGTTTGAGGAACGTAGATTTTTGAGATTGTTGCAAGGTGTAATTAGGCTAGAGAGTATTGGAGTGTTGCTAGGTTGACATAGGGTCTTATGGACTATTGTGAGCTGGTGAAATTGGAGATGGTTAAGTAATTCTAGCCAGTTTAGATGTCTTAGATTTAGACAGTGATGGGTTCTAAAAGGTGATCCTGTAGCAAATCTAGCAATATTATTATAGGATGTTGCTAGTTTATTGATGTTGTTTTTAGAGAGGATTGGTGTATATAGGAGAAGCATAGAGGAGCGTGGAGATTAGGTGAGTCCTGGCTATAGCGGTCCTAGCCTCAGGTGTAAGATAAGGTTTAATTCTGTAAAGGAATCCTAGTTTTTTGTTAACTAATTTTATTGTGGTGTTTATATGAGTATCAAAGTTAAGATTGTTGTCTATTGTTATTCCTAACAGTTTAGTGGTTAGGTCAGGAGAGAGAAATAGGTCAGGAGAGATAAGAGTACATTGTTAGAAGTGAGATTGAATTGTAAAGAGGTGGACTTTCGTGTTGGTGTGAAGAGTAGCAGTTTCGTTTTCTTGGGGTTTAGGAGGAGGCAGCGGTGTGAGAACCATTGTTCTACAGTGTTGAAATCTTTTTGGGTAAGAGTCTGAAGTTCAGTTTGAGAAGTGGCTGAGCAGATTATGGTAGAGTCATCTGCATATTGAATACAGGTGGAGTATGGAATAGCTGATTTCAGGTCATTTATATAGATGGAAAATAGGAGTGGGCCTAATATGGAGCCCTGTGGGACCCAGAGGGAGATAGAAAGGTGATTAGATAGCTTATTTTGCCAGAGTATGGCCTGTTGACGGTTTTCAAGGTAAGATGTAAACCAATTCATAGATAAAGGATCAAGTGAAAGAGAATTTAGTGTGTGAAGGAGTAATTGGTGATTAACCATGTCAAAAGCTTTGGATAAGTCAATAAAGACTGCGGATGAGAGAAGATTTTTGTTGCGGTTATTGTTAATGCAGTTTGTGAACGATAGCAGGGCAGTGGTGGTACTGTGGAAAGGTCTGAAACCATGTTGACAGCAAGTAGGTTGTTCTGGAGAAGGTGGTTAAGAAGTTGTTTGTGGATGCACTTTTCCATAATTTTTGCAATAGGGGATAGTAAACCTATGGGGCGAAAGTTAGATAAGTCATTAGAGACCCCCCCTTTATGTAGTGGGATGATATGAGAATTTTTCCAGATAGATGGGACAGTTCCTTTACTTATGGATCTATTTATTAGAATGGAAATGGGATAGGCAATGGCTTTAGCTCCTTTTTGCAGGAATTCGGCTGGGAGTTTATCAGCTGAGGGGGTGTTAGGTTTTAACTTTTGGAGAAGGGAGGAAATAAAGGAAGAAGACACTGGTTGTAAGTGAAATGAAGGGGATGGGTCTGTAGAAGAGGTGGGTAGATTAGAGGTATCGGGGGATAGGTGGCTAGCTAGAGTTTGGATGGCATCTGTGAAGAGAGAGTTGAAGGCATTAGCTGTTTGTGTGGGATTGTCAGGGTTTCAGCCTTGTGGGTTGGGTGTGATCGATTGGCCTGGGAAAAGAAGATTGTTAATACTAGTCCAAAACTTTCTAGGTTCCTTGTAAGAGGTTTGCTGTAATTGGAGATAAAAGTTTTTTGTCTAGCAGGATGGCTTTTTTTGTAATGTTTCTATGTTCTCTAAAGGTCTGGCGGTCCATTTTGCCCAGGTTCTGTTTCGGAGAAGGATTTTTTGTTTAGTATCGTTAGTGAGCCAAGGGGCTGGTTTAGCTTTGGTTCTTATAGAGCGAGTTGGTGCGTTTTGATCGAGGATGGTTAAAAATGTAGAATTAAAGTATTCAACTGTTTCATTTAAAGGGAGAGATTTTAATGGTGACCAATTACATTGTTCAGTTCTGTTTGGAAAAGTTCTTGGTTAAATTGTTTTTTTGAGAGTATTGTTCTGAGAGAGTTAGGGAATATTATGTTGGTTATATGTCTGATAATATAGGTTAGAGAATGGTCACTTAGGTCATCTAGAAGGGTTCCTGTTATATAAGTTTGGTGAGGAGTATTAGGTAAGTACCCAATCCAGGGTACTTTTTTTGTTTTGGAGTCTATTAGTTCTGGTAGGGCAGTTCATAAGTTGTGAGAAGCCATATAGGTTAATATGGGTGGTGGGGTTTGTACTAGAACAGGAATTCCAATTAATATTAATGTCCCCAAGGACTATGGTTTCTTATGGGAGATTAATAGAGAGCCAGTTAAGGATATATTCAAGTGTATTGATGTTATTTCCTGGGGGAAGATAAACGCTGGTGATATTTATGGCTTTACATGTGTTGACCTGAAGTTTGGAGATAATTATTTCTGTACTATTGTCCAAAGGTAGGATGAGAGTTATAGTGCTGACCCCTCCTCCCTTTTTGGCATTACGGTCAAGTCTAATGATATTGTAACCAGGTGGGGTGATTTCATTGTCTTTAATGGAAGGTTTTAGCCATGTTTCTGATAAACATAGGATGTCGAATTGGTGAACTTGTAGGAGAGCATGAACTTGAGCAATTTTATTGCATATACTGCGTATATTAAGATGTGCTATAGAGAGTGAGTTGGGAGGTTTGGTAGATGATAGGGTCCTAGTTTTGCCATGGTTACTGTTTGCAGTGGTAAGGGGATTGTTAGGGCCTGGGTTGGGATGAATGTCCCCATCCAATAATGAGTGGGGAAGTGTTAAATGTTTGGGCTGGAGAGGCTTACAATAAGTCAAATATTTTTCTAGTTTTTTGGTTGGTGAGCTTAATGTGTGCTAGTCTGTGATATTTAGCTAGTAGGTAGCTAGGTTTGAAAGTGAGGTTTAAGAAGTTTGGGGAGAAAAGTAATGTTGATGTTGAGGTGTGTTTGGATGGTAAGGGAAGGGTAGAGTAGAGTGATTGTTCATAGGAGGTAAACAGATAGTGCTAGAGGAGGTAGGAGTGAGACCCAGATTAATAAATGTAGTTTGTGAGGGAAGAGTGATGCAGACATTTTAAAGGTAGTGAGGTGAGAGAGAAACAGGAGGTAGGTTTTTAAAAGCACTAAAAAGATATATCAATAGGTTGGGTATTAAAGTAAGGAGGGATGCGAGGTAGGTATTAGTGGGTGTGTTGTGAGAAAAAGGGGGTTGGGAGTGTTAATGATGTGCTATGTATGATAGGAGTGGGTATAGAGGGGTGCGTCTTTTAGAGGAATAAATGTAGGAGCACTGGGGGCGGGTGGAAATTGGGGGCAGGGTAGGTGTGCGGAGTGAGCCAGCAGGGCGAACGGAGCAAGTAGAGACAAGAGAGTAGACTGTCGAGGAAGACAATTAGTGAAGTATGAGAATTCAGCAGGTAAGTCTGAAAGTGGGAGAGTGTAGGAGAAAGTTAAGAGGTTAGTAAGAAGAGAATCAGACTGTTAGAGGAGTAGAAGGTGATTAAGGGTACCTTAGGACAAAGGAGAGATGGTGAAAGAGTAAGTCTGTAGAAAGACTGGGGACAAAGTTCTGGAGGTATGGTTAACAATAGGTAAGAAATTAATATACAGGAAGCTTGTAGTGAGACGCACCTAGTGGCCAGTCTCTTTAATGCACAGATAGGTCTCCTACAGGAGATGGCAGGCTAAGGGGGAGGTAGGGATGGACCAGATAGTGATAGAGAGTAAATACGTTGGAAGTAGGGGTTATTTGAAGAGGTAAGTGTTCAGTGAAGGGGGTATGACTGCTGGCTAACCTTACTGGGAAGCTTGCCTAACCTAGCAGAGTCTTAATACAATATTAAAATTGCAAAGTACTCTAGCTGTAATATTACATACTTTCACTGCCTTTTCAGAAGGGAAATGTTTCTCAGGGAGCTGGTAGGTTAATTCTTTAGTTTGAACTAAGTTTGTGAGGCGTCCAGCAAGGTTAATTCAGGTGTTTGGTGCAGGGACAAACAGGAACACAAGGCTGGTAATATACAGAAAGAAAGAAAAGGTAGTGAGGCAGACAATACTACAGCAAGAGAGCAGGTAAATATATTTGTTAGACACGGTTACAAATAGGTTCATAGGTTTATACTAGGCTATCTGCCCCAAGGCATTTATAAGCCTAGCCCAAATTTTTGTGGCTTACGCCACCCCTTATATGAAAAGATACTGTGCCCATTAGTTTGTTGTGCCTCTGTCCAGCAGTGACACAGAGATGATTCCCGGGGTAAACCTACGATCTCCCATCCACAGGTCTAGATTTCTCTTGAACAGAGTCAGCGAGGTGCTCTGCCTCACATGGACCAGGATTTTATTCCACAGCATAGGGAGTCTCTGAGTGATAAATCTATCCCTCCAGCACGTCCTATTTATATCCGTGCTAAGGTTTAAGTCGCTTGCTCTAGTGGTTTTGGTGGATTTGGATTTTTGAGGTGGAGCATGTCCATTAATTCGGTTGGACATGGCCTTGTATGTCAGGCACATGTCACATCTGAGCAGACGGTATGCGACTGAATAGAGCTGGAGTTTCTTCAATCTGGCAGCATATGACAGATTTTGGAGTCCCTTTATCCTTTTGGTGAGGAACTTTTGGGGTCTCTCCAATTGCTGCAGATGTCGGGTGAGATACATCCCGAAAGGGGCATTGTACCATCATTGGTCTGATAAGTGAAGAGTACAGGGGAACAATGACCTCACTAGATCTGGATGTGAATCCCTTCATGATCAGGTGGGCAAATTAGAAGGTCTTTCTAACCACTTTAGCAATGTGAGTGTCAAAAGAAAGGCCACTGTCAACCTGGGTCCCCAGGTCCCTGATGACCTCTTCTGTGCTTAGTGGATTGCCACCTATATGGTAGCTTGGGGTTACTTTGTTTTTCCCGAAGGGTATGACTATACATTTTTTGGCGTTTAACTTCAGGCCATGGCTCTGGCACCAGCTATCTGTTTCCGTGAGTCCCTTCTGAAAGATATCCGTGTCCGATGCACTTTCCACTATGGCCCAGTTTGCAGTCGTCTGCAAACTTTGTCAGCCAAAGTCCTCCCATGCTGGCCTGTACTTCTGAGAAGTAGATGCCGAACAATAGGGGGCCAAGGACCGAGCCCTGTGGGACACCACTTGTGACCGGCTTGGAGTCTGACACAGCGCCAGCAACTCTAACCCTGTGGGTTCTGTCCTTAAGCCAGTTTGCAACCCATCTTGTGACATATGGGTTTACATTTAAGCTGGTAAGTTTTTCTACAATACCGAGTGGGGTATTGTGTCGAAAAGCCTTTGCAAGGTCAAGGTAGGCTGTATGGACTGCCTTTTCCTCATCAATGGCCTTGGTGACTGTTTCGAAGAAGTCGACCAAGTTCAAAAGGCATGATCTTCCCTTGACAAAGCCAAACTGGGTCGGGTCCAATGTCTGCAAGTCCCCTATATCTTTGTTTATGAGCTCCATTATGATCCTCTCCATAGCTTTGCAGACTAGACTTGTTAAGCTTATGGGGCGGTAATTACCAGGGTCAGTAGAGGCGCCGCCTTTGTGGAGTGGGCCCACAGTTGCCGCACCCCACTGCCTGGGCACGTATCCTGTGGTAAGGCTGAGATTAAACAGCTGCCCTATGTGCGGGTTAATTCCTCATTTAGCTCGTGTAGCACACAGCGGGGACACCATCCAGTCCCATTGATGCTGTGTTTTTAGCTTTAGAGAGCAGCTTTCACCTGCGCATTTGAGATGTCCGGGAGGCTACACTCGGCTGGGATAGTTATCTCTCCTTTAGGGGAGAGGGTGAAGTTTGCACTGAACCTGTCTGCCAGTATGTTGGCAATGTCTGTGGGTTCAGTGATTTTTGTATCATTTTGGACTAATTCTGAGCATATCTGGGAGTTTCCACCCAGGTTCCTAACATAGCTGAAAAAGGCCTTATGATTGTCCTTTGAATCCATGGCAATTTTTCTCTCAAAATTGGCCTTAGTTGATTTTATGAGTGCTCGTAATTTTTACTAATAATGATCAGGGTGACTTCCTTTTATGGATTTTGTTCTATCATGTAATAGCTTTCTCCTCTTATTGTAAAGTTTGTTAATGGCTGGGGTCCACCAGACTGGACGTTTGCCCTTTGTGGAAAGGGTCTTGGTTTTATTTGGGATTGCCTGATCCATGCAGTCCTGGAGGTGTTCATAGAAGGCATTTGTAAGGGCTTCCAGCTTGGGTTGTGGTTTCCTCTGGCTCAGGAGCCTTGAAGGATACCACACCAGTCTTGAGTAGTGTGAAGTTTGCTTTAGAGAAGTTCTTCACTATGGTCTTTTTGTTTGGGGTGGGGCGGGATGTGGATTTCCAGTGAGATTAGTTTATGATCAGATTTCACCAATGAGGGATATACTCGTGTGGAGCATTTTGTCCCCATGTTTGTGACAATGAGATCTAGTATATTTCTCCTCTCATGGGAACAGTGACTAGCTGTTCCATGGCATTTGAATTTATGAACTCCAGGAACCGTTGGGCTAGAAAGTTAGGGCTTGAGTAATGTTCCCAGTCTATATTCGGGTAGTTGAAGTCACCCAATATGATGGTGTTTGAGATACATTTATACCCTCCAGTGTCTTCAGGAAGGCTGTGTGAGGTTCCTGAGTTTGTGAGGGTGGCCTGTAGCATGCCACAATTTGTAGAGCAGTTTTGCCTATGGTTAGTTGCACCTGGATGGTTTCCGAGCTTAGTATGCTACCACCAACCTGGAGGTGTGGGTATCCTTTATGAATATGGATACACCCCTCTTTTTGTGAATGGTCCGGGTTTTGGGGCCGGAACGCATGATACGAGGTAAAACCTAATAGTGCCGGGTGCTCTCAGGAGCCTTGAACCAGGTTTCAGTTACAGCACAGACATCGATGTTCTCCATACTGAGAAGGGCCTCGAAAAGGCAGTATTTTGAGATTTAGACTTCTGGCATTGAGCAGCATTACCCTCCGTTTCTTCCCATTTTGTTTTCTAGGGTGGTAGGTTTAGAATTTGAGCCTTGCCTAAAAAGGCACTATGGGGGTGGCAAGAGCCTTAGCCAATATCCGAATCTCAGGGTGACAGGTGCAAGCCGCCTCATGGCGAGCGTGGCTTGTCAAGCATGTCATCCCAGGCAGACAGACACTGGATCCCTTTGAATGACACCAGACATTAAGCCAATTGATAAAGCTGATCATCTTGTCTCTATATTGTGGCATCATTCTGGTGAAGGAAGGATACTGCTCAGGGTTAGGTCATACCTGGGCTACATAATCAGAGAGCTCCTCTATGTCTCTTTCATGTAGTCCAGGAGGTAATGCGTCTCAGGTCGTTCACACCAGCATGGACAATGACTGCGTCATATTTGTACTTGCCGTGGAGTGACCCAAGTGCTTGTGTTATGTGGCGGATTCTAGCGCCCGATAGGCAGCTTACTGTGACCCTCTCCTTGTTCAGCCTGGTGAGTGGGACGTCAGTGTGTCTGACTATGGAGTCACCTATGACAACTATGTTTGATGTTGTATTTGGCCTTAAGGGCTGTGACTGCTTTGCAGACTGCTTTGCACACTGCTTTTGTGGTTTATGTGTTGCTTGTGGGGTGTCTTGAGGTAGCAGTTGTTTGGGTGTCTGCTTTGGAGGCCTCTGCTGTTTAGGTAAATTTTTACTCAGAGCCTCCGAGTATGTCTTTGTGTGTTTATGTGTTTGATTCAGTGGAGTGGTAGCATTATGTGAGGCTGGTTTTGTGGTGTGTGTAGTTGCCTTCTCCTCCTGTCTGGTCTTGCCAGTCCTGAGTTGAGAGAGCTCAGCCTCCAGTTTGGCTAAATAGCTGCATCTAAATGCCCCAGTACTGAGTAAGTAGCCATTGTATTAAGTACTTAAGAATTGCTATTCTTGTCTATACTATGGATAGGTATGTCTCATTATCACTGCATTTACTTCACAGCTGCAGGTGTCCGGGCTATGAATCAGCAAGCCCATGAAGATAGGCTGCAAAGGCTGCATCACCAGGCAGGTTAGTAATTATTCTGCATGTACTGTTATATAAAATAAATGAGAGCCTTCAAAAAAATGTTTTAATCCAATAAATGAAGGTGTAATAATTCTTTAATAAAGGTATAATTCCTGGAGTGCGTCAGTGTGATTTTCTTTGATATGTTGTTGTACTGTTGCATTTTAGAAATAGTACTGTTGTAGTAAGCAGTGTTAGTTAACCCACACTTGGGTAGGCCCATATAAAGTGGATGAGGTGAGTGCCAGTAGCTTTTATGCATATTTACAGGCCTTAACTGTTAGTTCATGCCCAGCATGTACAGGTTAATCTGGCACATGAGTAGCTTGGTATTGTGTTCCCCAGGAATGTCAATGTGCTGCCAGAAATGTAGAGAGCTGTTAACATATAACTGATAATTTCACCTGAACATAGCTAGATAATTATATGAAAATAGAGCTGTCAGTGTACCATCACAGCAGTAGTGTGTGCAAGCAACCTTATCTTTTCCACCCTACTGTATGTGCACAAAAAATGCAATTCCACACCTCAACAGGTATGTCTAATCTCAAAACATTTGTTGGGACAGATGTCCTATTGGTTTATAAATATTTGCATTCATTTCTATGCATGCGCCGTGTTCATATACCACAATATTGGTGGCCTGTTACCATCAACTAAACCTGCATGCTGTTGTAATGTCCACTATTGTTCTATATATGCATGTGCTATGCTTGCTTTTCAACAGTTGAAACTCTGGTGTGTTGGGTTAATGGGAATACTTCTGCATGCTGTTATAACTAACTGGGAATTCTGTTGACTGTTACTAACCCATATCTTTATTAAATTCTCCAAAACATAGTTTGTATGGGAAGGCCGGTCCCAGCAGACCCACCTCTCCCACCTCAGCTGGCCATGGCACCTGGCACCAGCAGGTCCGGTGCCCAGCCTGGGACCTCCTCCTCCGTTGGCCCTGTGCCACCGGTGGAAGCGCCAGGATGGGGCTCGGCCCCCCCATGCAAGCGTGGGCAGAGGAGGGCCACCTATCACCCTTCACTCCGGGCTGTGGTGCGTAGAGAGATAGAGCGTTCTGTTGCAGAACCTCTACACCAGCTTGAGGCACGAGTGGCGCAACTCCCGGGGTCAGCCTGCCCCTCCTACACAGCCCCCAGCACAGCCACCCTCTCGGCTGTGAAGGTGCAGTGGTGACTGCCCATGGGTGGGGATCTCAGTTCCACTGTTGCCATCTGTGGGCTCATGGGCTTGTGATTTCTGAACATCCCTCCCTGTCAATGGTGTTCACCCACTACGTGTCATATTCCGCCCCTGTATGCGTCTTTAGTCTTGTCTGTTTACCTCCCCAACCTACCTCCCCAAAAATACCTACTTCTCCTACCCCACATTCCACTCTCACCTGAAAAAAAAGGGCAATCTGCTCACAAAAAAAAATTACACCCCATATATAGCTGCCCATGTTGCACACGTCACCTGGACACACAAAATGTAACTTAATTGGCATTACAACATGCTTTGTTGCCCTCACCCCTCTCTCAGGGGTTGAAGGTTTCATATTTACCTCCAAATTTATTCCACATGCACAGCTGTTGCTGTTAAAGAAATGGGCTGA
>NC_056745.1:1354101555-1354149055 GCF_019279795.1 Protopterus annectens
CATTGACTGTTTCATTAAGCACATTCACACCATCAATATAAAAAGTAGGGTCACAGCTTTCTAATATCAACCTGTCTCTTTGAATGTACTCTTTTAATAAAAGAATGTGCCTCTTTTGATTTACAAAATCTTTGGAAATTGTTCCACTTTTTACATATGTGGCACTGCTGACCAAAAGTTAAGCGCTTTTCTCTTTTAGCCACATGATTACCACCACAATTACAACAGCTGACTATGAGGCTAGGTGAGGGAACATGCTTTGAGTATGCTGACTCACCTTTGTGCTTCAATGAGACTGTGCATGCTCTGGAATTTGCTAGAAAGCTACGGGGTTTACCAGGGACTGTTACAGGACTCACAGTTGCTGCCATGTGCTTGGGCCTGTTTCTTTTAACCATGTGCTGCATACTATCAACATTAGCTTTAGAAGACACTGGAACCATGCATTTCTCATTTGTAAGCATATTTGTGTGCTTTTCTGAAAGCTCATATATCTGACAAATCTCAATGGCCTTATTCAAAGTTACATCACTGTCATGAAGCAAAATCTTTCTTACAGCATCATCTTTAACACCACACACAAGTCTGTCCTTTATCAACACATGCCTTAAATCACCAAATCTGCACATTTTAGCCATATTTTTCAAGTCAGTTATATATGCTGCAAAAGTTTCATGAGGCTTTTGATCCCTTGTGTAAAATAAGTGCCCTTCCATTGTAATATTCATTTGGAGGGTACACATTTCTCTAAATTTATGTTTTAAGCACTCGGAGTCTTCCCTTGTTTCAGCTGGTGCAATTCGAACATTATTTCAAACATTTTCGTAACTATTTAGAATATTTCAAATATTTTTATCAATATGTCACAGTTTCAGACATTTTGTTTAACTAGAAATTTGTTCTGAGCGTTCCCAGTGCTTCGTTTTATATTCTTCAAGAAATCATTTAAGCAAGTTTTAGTAACTGGAATTCATTTCTGACCTGTTTTGCAAGTTGTATGTGCAGTAGGGATGATCTATTCCTCTATATTCATCCAACATTAACTGAGTACCTCTTGGTCTTGATTCTGGATCCCATTCTGACACCATGTCACTCATCTTATGTTATGATTCAAGATGAACAGGCAGGGTAGTTTGTTTATATGCTTTATTATATAGAAACACATCAGGATGGATAGCAGCAACATAAAATATAAACAAACTGATTAACTGACAGACCATTACATACATGCATACTTACATCTCAACAGCTCTCTACAAAATGGCAGTCTGGCTCGCACATGCTCAGTATTTATACACATGTGCAAGCCCATGGAAAGCTTCTTAAAGGTATACATACATACTGATCTACACATCCTAACTGTCACAGGTCTTCTCTTTTGTAATCCATCCATCTTTTTTTCTAGGCATCCTCATTTCCTCTTGCCTTCTTCATGTCTCTCCCAAATTTTCTTCACCAGATTGTCTTCTGCTTTTCTGCACATGTGCCCCAACCACCCTAATCTGTTCTCTTTGACTGGAGCTATGTTTTCTTCTGCTCTGTCATCATATCTTTGTCTGGCCTATGGTGTTCATCTCCATCACCTCTAACTTCCTCAACTGATATGCCTTTCCTGTCCATATTTCTGTAGAGTGCTGTAGTACTGGTTACGCCATTGTTTTGCACATCTTACTTTTCAGCTTCTTTGGCATCCTTCTATCATACACTGTGCTACATATTCATTTATCAATAACCCTTTCCAGCACTTTCACATAGTGTGACAGGAGTGTGATACCTCTGCACTGCCCACAGTTGTGAATGTCCCCTTTGTTATTGTACACTAGTACTAGAATGCTTATTCTCCAGTCCATTGGGATAAAACTTTCTGTCCTAACTACTATGAATACCCACATGGGCCATTTTCCCCTTATTCACTCAATATCTTGATCGAATCTGCCTTGAGCTCTGAGCCTGCTGCTTTTTCTGACTTCATTTTCCTAAGTGCAGTTCTAACTTATTCTAAGGTTAGCCCCTCTTTCTCTTTCATTGTAGGCTGTGTCTGGGGAAATACAGCTTTGTGGGGTTTTCTTCAATCAGAAACTGCTAAAAGTATTCCTTTGATCTATCTTTGATGTCCTGTGGACTAATGAGCAATTATTGCTGGCATTCCTTATGAAAGATGTCTGATGACTATCTTCTTTACCTTTCTGTCTTTGTCCTGTAACCTGGTTGAGTTTCTTTGTGTTATCTGCTGAGTGACTTTCAGAAGGTTGGTAGAGTGTCTCTGATGCCTTGTTCTTTGCTATTGTGACTGTTTTCTAAACCTCTTTTTTATCCAGCCAGTATTCCTTCTTGGCCTGATCTGTCTTTTCTGTCTCTTACTTTTCCTTGGACTCTTTCTTTCTCTTGATAGCTTCTTGGACTTTGGTATTCCACCAATAGCTTTCCTTATTTACCTTATTTTCATACCTATCTCAGCTGCATATCTGTTCAATGGTCTTTACACGTCATTTTGAAATGCTCCCATTCTTCAACTTCACCTATTTCCTCCTCTTCTTGAGTTGCTAGAGCCTCCAGTGTTTTTCTTTTTGAACTCTTCTGCTTTCAATCCAGTCAACTTCCAGGTCTTCATCCTCGCCTCTGTTGATCTTAGAGCCTTCCCTACCCACTGCTAGCAGATGATTGTGGCTACCAGTGGTTTATGTTGTGTTTCTCTGAGGATGGATTTGCAATCTCTGATTCTACCCCCAATGCCATTTCCTTACTAGAAAGAAGCATACCTGAGTTGTATGTTGGCCACTCTTGTATGTGATCTTTTGAATGTCTTTCTTGCCGAACCATGTTTTGGCCCCCATTAAGCCATTTGCAGACAGAAGTCTAGAATGGCCTCTTCTTCTTTATTACTATCCAAGTAACAAAGTACAAAAGGCAAGGTACAGGTATCATCATTCGCACAGATGGGGGCAGGATCTCAAGTGTGCAGTGTCTTTTTTATAGGAAACTGTGAGAGTGCTTTAGTAAGTGAAAATAATGTTTGGTTTGACATGTGTGTGTGTGTGTGTGTGTGTGTGTGTGTGTGTGTGTGTGTGTGTGTGTGTGTGTGTGTGTGTGTGTGTGTGTGTGTGTGTGTGTGTGTGAAACTGGGATCTGACATGCAGGCATTCTGTGCACACTTCTGTCCAAAGCAGCTGCCTCTCTCCAAAGCTTCATAAGTAGTAACCAGGCCTTGTCTAGAAGTAGGTGTGTTGCATGACCTTGAGAGATACCCTCTACCTGACGTAGCACTGATATGAGCACCATACCATTGTGGATGTCCTCTCTTGTCCATACACACCTACACACTAAATGTCATTGTGGAAATGATGGTACTGACTGCCTTGACCTAGACCTCTCATGTCCATAATGGTCATCACTTCTACAGCCAAAGGTGGACTAGTTGCATGAAGTACATTTAACACCCATCCCATGAGCCAGCATGGGTCTATGTTACACCAGCAGGTGATGGAACATGTCCAGAAACATAAAGCCGCACATAAGTAGAGTCTACTCCTGTACATCATTGTGCATACACTACAGATCATGTATAGTCACTGCAAAAATCTGTAGTGTGGGCAGCTCAGGCACCTGTGATGGCCCTGCATATTTACTGGGTCACAGCCATTGAGACAGCTAGTTCTGGGGGGGATGTTAGTGTCCATTCATGGTGTTTAAGGCCATCAGTATGCCAACCACACAGTGATCCCCTTGCCCTGTGGAATTTGCAGCAGATCATATGAGCTGTGTCACTGAAAGATATATACTTTCCCAGCTGGGTCTCTGCAGGCTGCATCTTGTGTGGCTTCAGCAGGCTACCTGGCTAGAGGATGTAGTTTGCACAGTTCCTGTAAGGAACACTAACACTGTGCTCCCTCACCATGCCAGCTGTTCACCACCATCACAGTCAGAATCAGACATGTCTCCAACATCAAGCAGTGGAATATCCATGGTGGTGGAGCCACATATGTTCATCGATTCATAGATATTCCAAGGCTACTGAGTCTCGTGAACATTCTTGCCTTGCCAGTACACTCCCTCAGGCAGCACCTTCTTTCTCCAGGACAGCCATACTACTCAATCCTAAAGTAAGTTTGTGGATACCCATCCAGTTGTCTGGTTTATGTCATAAAGAAGATAGTGAAATTAATTGCTCAACATGCAGGAGAACGTTATTTCAGAGATTTGGGAGGTGCTGTGTTATAAACATATTCCTCCATCGCATTTTACTTATCTCTTGGCAAAGATTTTGGTCCCTGGTTCTAGTATTGATGGAGGTATCGGACTAATGGAGAAATGGGAGGTTGAGGACAATCTGGTCTCCAATGCTATGGTAAGTGAGACAGATATCTCCCCTTAAAATCCAGCTAAGGGGCTTAGGCCTGTGATTTTTTTTTTAATTAGGAACCTCTCTGGGTCTTTCTAATTGTTTGATATGTTTAGTGAGATACATCCCAAAGGGGACCGTGTGCTCAATAATTGACCTGATCAATGCTGAATATAAGGGAATAATTATTTTTTTAACCATAATAATATTCCTTTGGAAATTAGCTGGGCTAAATAATAGGATTTTCTGACAACTCTTATTACATGAGTTATCAATCCAGGTAACTAGGTCCCTAACTACTTTTTAGTATTATAGAGGTGTGTTGTCTAGATGGTATGATGAAAAGATGGGTTGTCTACCAAATTTTATCATACTACATTTTCTCACATTTAGTTTGAGCCCATGTTTAGCACACCAAGAGTTTGCTATGGTGAGTTCATTCTGGAGGGTTTGGGTGCCATGGAGTGGCATAACAATAACCCCCAGTTTGCAAAAACCTGCAAAGTTTGTTAGCCAGAGGTCTTGGCTCTCTGCTTGGAGATTCAGAAATAAATACTAAAAAGCAGTTGTCCCAGCACCAAGCCCTGATGTACACCACTGGTCACCTTCATACTTTTTGATGAAGCACCTGCAAAATCATACTGTGTGGGTTCTGTCTTTCAGCCAGTGTGCCATCAATTTTATGACATATTTGTTGATTTTTAACACATTTAGCTTTTGTATGATGCCAGCATGTGAATGGTGTCAAATGCCTTACCCAGATCAAGGTATGCCACATGCACTGCATGGCCACTAACCACAGCTACTCTAAGCCATTTAAGGAAATTTACCAGATTAAATAAACTCTACCCTTCATAAAACCAAACTGTTGAGGATCAAGCCTAACAAAGTTCTTGATATTACAGTTTATGAGGTCAGTTATAATATGTTCCATGGCTTTACAGATGAGACTTGCGTTGTTGATTGGTCTGTAATTACTTGGATTGGTTGAAAGGTCACCCTTATGAAGAGAGTTCACCAATGCTGTGCACCACGCATAAGGGAAAAAAACTGGTAGCTAAATTTAAGTTAAACAGTTTGAGGAGTGTGTCTGCAAAGGCATATTTAAATAATGAATTAAGCAACCAAGTATATTATCAGCTCCCTTGCAGAAAATATTTTAGCCCTGGTTTGCAGTTTCACTAAATGATCTTCAGAGATAACTGGGATAGTAAGGAATTCAGATGCTTTTGGACTTTTAATAATTCTCATAAAATGCAGCAGTAGGTTATAATGAGTAGTAAGGATTTCAAAATAATTTTTCAACTACATTTGCACATAGAACGTATTTAGGAGTCACTGCAGCAAAAAAAAAAAAATAGTTACAGGTAGAACTTACCTCAGACAAGAAGTAATGTGGCTTTCCTCATTCAGAAATAACTTGCTCACAGATGTAGCAAGCTGCAGTAAGGGTGATCCACTTTTTTTCCTCTGAACCACAATGCAGTTGTGTGCAGCTGCTAGGATTCATTTTGCCTAGATTCAGGCCTCTGAGCATGATGATTATGCAACAGACAGCTGGTCTTATTAATGTTTCTGAATCGCTTAATCTGCATATTACAACGGGATGTGATGTAAAGAGGGTCTTTGCCTTACCTATTATACAAGTACAGCCAATGAAGGCACTAAAGAGCAATGTCACTCAAAATGTTCAACTGCATGCTAACATAACATCCATTTTCTGCCATGTCAGATCTCTAACTGCCATATTTAAAGTACCATAATAGCGTTACAGATCCTGTTGCAACATATTCATATTGAAATGTCAGCTCTCATAATGCCTGGTGCTGACACACAAAAAAAAGTCAGAAAATCTAGGAGAAGAGCAAATATAAAACATCGCTCTTCTCTTTTAAATTTGTTTTTTGCAGGGAGTTGCAAGCCCCTCTGTACCCCCCTTATGTGGAAGCAATGTCCACACATACCCTGGACTTATATATACCAACTCTAAGATAGTCATACCTCAGAATAATGGGAATATTCTGAGAAATGGCTATCTTGGACTTAGTATGTGCACGTCCATTTTTTCAGCCCTTCAGTCTCCATAACACAGGACTCACTAAAGTGGATCCCAACATTTCAAATGGTAACCTGTTGCAACTGGCCATATGTCACACTACTGAGTTCCCTTATGTTTTGCAATAATTGCTAAAACATAAAATTAACATGACCGCAAGATGGCAGCCATTATTTTCTAGTATAAGACCTATGATATGGCCATGATCTCTAGTGGCACTGTTTCCGGCAGGGTTCCCTGGTGGTGCTCTAAGGAATCAGAAATCTTCCTGTATTTGTTGCACAGGGACCACTGGTAGCACCTGCCTGGGGGCTTTATAAGGGTCCACAGTATAAAGTAGATGCTTAAAACTGTTTCACCAGGGTTGTTACTGATTCTGCAGGCATACCTCTCTATGGTGGGTAATGCTCGCAGCACTACATTGACCTGCAGAGGTATCATTCAGACCTTCTTAATGACTGATGGAAAGAAGAGGTTAGTGTGAGGGCACCTGAGATGTATTATAAGTATTCTCTATAGCTGAACAAAGTTTTCTGGGGTGTTTTTGGTATATTACCTGTGAGAATCTAAGTTAATGATGTGTCACTTTTATTTAAGCTCAGAAGGCTACTGCAGGTAATAGTCTCCTATTCCAGAGAAGGATGCATCACCATTCCCAGTGCAAGGGTGAGTATACCACTCAACTGACATACAGCAATGATGTTCCTTATGCACTTACATTAAATTATCTAACTTCCCATAACCCTGCCTGCATATCTGAGAAGAGTACTGAATGAAATGTTTCAGTTTCTATTGTTAATGGTCTGGATGTAGTTTAAGCAGCATGGCGCATTATGTAATCAAGTAAACCGTGTTGTCACCAGCTCAATTTATGCCTTACCACAAATACCAGGGGTATATTAGATGTTAGACAAATAGCCATCGGGGCATATATTCACCTTCTGATATGTAGCAGCACTTCCTAGGTATACTAGCTGGAACACCCATGACAGTCATAGCATGCAGAGGTAGTGCATCCTCCAGTATTTTATCTGTTAGTTACACTTAGGTAGCACATAGCATCATATCACTTGGTACATGTAAGACAGTTGTGCTTCTCACCTGGGGTTTGCAAATATACTGATGCTGTAGTTGTATCATTTAAATTATATGCTGACTTTGTACTACAATACGTGTGGTGTCTCCCTGTTTCTCCCATCTCCCTTTATCACTATCCTGTGTTTTTAAATGATTTTTGCTCTGTTTCTCACTTTAGTCCTCTCCTTACTTTCTATAAATCAGTGTCCATAGCAGTGCCAGTGGCTGCATCTTGTCCCAGTAGCCCCAGCAAGACACTATGGCCATAACATCTGCAGCAGTGCCAGCTAGGGCAACCACTCCAGTGCCTTCACAGGGGAACCTGATATGCCTTCCTGCACTACGCCTGGTGGGAGTTTCACCAGCTGTGAGCACTGTTGTTCCTGTCATTGGCTCTGCCAGAAGTGATACATTTGTCCCCCGTAGGCAGCTGGCAGATGTACTTGGGAAGCTGGTGGAATAGGTTCATAGGTGTTTACTAGGCTAACAACCACAAGGGCCTTTTTAAGCCTAGCCATGCATTCCACATCTCTGACAAGTTCTGATACCGTTGATAAATGTAAGCAAGGACTTGGGAGATGAAACATTTACAAGCAGGAGCCTGGGAGATGAACCATTTGCAGATTGCCTGTGTCCATTAGAGATAGAGGTGCCAAACCAGGGATGAATTTCTGGTTTCCCATACAATTGTTCAAGCTGCACGTGAAATGAGTTAGGGAGGAACTCTGCTTTATATGGATGGGGAGCCTGCTCCCTAGACAGGGTAGTCTCTGTGATACATACCTATCTCTCCAGCAGGTCCTATTTATATCACAGGCAAGGTTTAAGTCTTTAAAACAGGTAATTCTGGTGTTTGTTTTGCAGATATGCAGGAGGCCCATCAGAGTGGTGTCTGACAATGCCCTGTATGCCAGGCATAGATCTCCTCTCAAAAGCCTGTAGGAGACAGAATACAGGGATAGGGCCTTGAAGCGGTCTGCATAGGACATATTACTTACACCTTATATTCTTTTAATGAGGTACCTCTTTGGACGTTCCAAATGTTGGATATGCCTGGTTAGGTACATAACAAAGGGGGCACTGTACTCAATGATAGGTCTGATGAATGCCAAATACAGTGGAACAATGACTTTCTTAGACTTAGATGCCATACCTTTGTTTATAAGTTACGCAACATATCATGATTTCCTCACCACTGTAGACACATGATGATC
Organism: Protopterus annectens; assembly: GCF_019279795.1. NCBI lineage: Eukaryota > Metazoa > Chordata > Ceratodontiformes > Protopteridae > Protopterus > Protopterus annectens. The sequence continues at coordinate 1,354,110,242 of NC_056745.1, forward strand.
AAAGGCTATATTGCTATTTATATGTGTCCCTAAGTCCCTGACTACTGGGTCAGCTCTAAGGGGAGTGTTGTCACTAATTGTTACAAGGGATGGATGATGTCCCAAAGGATACTATTATGCATTCCTTGGAATTTAGTTTTAGTTCATGGCTCTGACACCAGTTGTTTGTCTGTGTCAACCCATCCTGGAGAACATTTGTGTCAGTGTCAGATTCAATGACAGCTCCTAATTTGCAATCATCTGCAAATTTAGTCAGCCAGAGACCACTGACATCGGCCTTGACTTCAGAGAAGTAAATGCCAAAAGGAGCATTCCAAGGGCTGATCCCTGAGGGACTCCACTTGTAATTGGCATCTTTGTAGAGGTGGACTCCCCATTTCTAACTTCCTGGGTTCTGTCTGTGAGCCAGTTGGCTATCCACCAGGTGACATATGGGTTTGTACCTAACCTCTTCGGATTGTCAACAATGCCTGAGTGGGGTATTGTGTCAAATGCCTTGGCCAAGTCAAGGTAGGCAGTGTCAATGATCTTGCCCTCATCCATTGCTTTGGTGACCTTCTTAAAGAAGTCCACCAGGTGGAGTAGGCATGACCTGTCCTTGACAAAAACAAACTGAGTTGGATCCATTGTCTGGAAGTTTACTATATTTCTTTTGATCATCTCCATGATAATTCTTTCCATGGCTTTACATATAAGACTAGTGAGACTTATGGGTCTATAGTTTCAGGGGTCTGTAGATGGCCCACCTTTGTGCAGAGGGATGACTGTTGCCTTTCTCTATTCATGCGGCATGAAGTCTGTTTGGAGGCTACAGATAAATAGTAATTCCAGTGGCCCGGATAGGTCATGTTTCATGCTATTTAGAAGGCATCCTAGGATATTGTCTGGGCCTATTAATGCAGTGTTCTTGGTCTTAGAGAGAGCATTAAGGACTTGTACCTAGTGATAGTAGGAGATTGTTATATTTGATGATATTTCCTGAGGGAAGGTTGAGGGGGAGAGAGGGATAAAGGTGGAGCTGAATTTATCAGCCAGGAGATTTGCTATATCTTTTGGTTCAGTATAGGTGGCTCCATTTACAATGAGCTCTGCACAGAATTGTGTATTGCCTTTGAGGTTGCAGACATAGCTAAAAAATGCTTTGTGGTTGTCCTTGGCTTGGGAGGCCAAACCTACCTATAATTTGACTTTGGTAGACATTATTTGTCCTCTGAGCTGTTTGTTTAGTTTGATGAGAGTGTTTTTATCCTGCTGGGTGCTGCACCTCCTAAATTTTGTCATGATTTTCTTCCTCCTGTTATACAGTCAACTGATTTTGTGCTTCCACCAGGGTGGCTTGTTTTTTTAGTTAGTTCTGTACTTCTTCCTGGTGGGTACAGCTGCCTCTCTGCAGCTATTAACATGCTTGTACATGGTTTCTGTGAACAGTTCTGCATAGGCAGAAGTGTTCTCAGGATTTATGGGGGCTTGAAATTTTAACAGGCTGTCACTTAGCAGGAGGTTAGCCTTAGAAGGGTCTATATCATGTAATCAAAGTGTGAAATAACAGACAACCAGAAGATCGACACATATACATCAAACACTGAGAAACATGAAACACCTAAAAGACAAAATTCAGAATATCGAATTACCATAGTTGGCCAACATGAATGGAATTACATCTCCTAATCATTGCATGCTGGCCAACTATGGCAATTCGATATTTTGAATTTCATCTTTTAGGTGTTTCTATTTACCAGTGTTCGATGTATATGTGTCGATCTTATGGTTGTCATTTATTTCACATTTCGATTACATGATATAGACCTGCCTTAGAATAGTTCCTGAATGCTCCAGGTTTGGCTGGGGGTCCAGGTTTTATTTTTACTTCAAAGGAGACCATTCTGTGGTCTGACCTTATCAGGGAAGGCATTACAGTAGGGGGTGTGCAGCAGCCTCCCATATTAGTGAGGACCAGATCCAGTATGGTTGCACCCCAGTTGGTGTATTGACTATCTAGTCCAGGGAGTTTGTGATTACAAAATCCAGGAATCTCTGTGCATGTACATTTGGTTTCATACAGGATTCCCAGTTAATAGTGGGATGATTAAAGTCACCCATGAATATGGCATTGGGTTGGATGGTTAGTGTTTCTCTAATAAATATAAATACATGGTATGGGTTTCCTGGGTCATAGAGGGGGACCTATAGCTTGCAAGGAAATGGTATTGGATTTTACCTATTGTGATTGGAACATGGAGCAGCTCACGTGCATTGTCCTCTTTCCTGTTTCCTGTTTCACTGTCGTTCACCTCCCAGTGTGCCATCATCTCCCCTGTCAGTTGTGTCTGTGTTATGTGTTTATGAGTCACCCCTTCTACTTGCCCTCACCTTTCTTACATCCTTCCCTACTTTCCTTCTTTGAAAAGAGAAAATGGATACATGTGCCAAAAAAAAAAAATATATATATATATATATATATATATATATATATATATAGATATATATTACCCTTCTTTTCCCTCCTCATCATACTTATTCCTTACCTGCTTCCCCATGTATTCTCCCTGCATCTTTCCGCTTGTTCCTACTGTTCCGTGCTCCCCATTTCTACCCCTTCTCTGATCCAAAATTTGACTTAAACTGTACAGTGGACCCTTTAAGGCTGTTAGCTGCTTTTTGCCTCTTGTTTCTTTTGTGGAATGTTTGAGAGGGCTGAAATGTGGACACTTTCTACATTCAGCATTTAATGTTAGTTGCATTACGTAAATTCTACTGCAGCCATCTTTCCCTCTATGCAGGTTTTGCTCTGGTTGCAGGTGTGATTACTAATTATCTGCACTGTTTGAACTCTTGAGTTTTCACATTGTTAATTTATCCTGAGCTCTGGATCGCATTGAGCACGCATGATAAAGAGCATATTTTTCCTCCATCAAGTTAAGCTTCTGAATCCCACAAATTGTCCTGCTTACAAATGATAGGTGCATACCTCTCAACTTTCCTTGGTTTTGCCTCATATTTTAGCCTTTAAAATATTTTATTTCATATTTTAGCCCTTGTAAAATTTTGGATTTTCTGGTAAATTACTAAGGATCACAGTCAGTCAACAATGCCAGACATTACAGTTTCATATTTTGATATTATTCGGAAAAATACATGTTGATACAAAAAGAAGAAATTGTTGCTCTATCATCTTTTTGAGTTCCTCCATCACTTTTTGGCTTTGTTCAGAATTCTTGAGAAAAGAGGTTGAGAAGTATGGGCAGGAGTGAATTTTACCTCCTCCCTTGTTACATTTGAAACATGTATCTCTACTTTTTAAACACTTTAAAAAAGTATTTTCACTTATGTATGCTATTAATATGTACTATCCATATTATTTTCAAGACTCCCTAAAAAATGCTGGGGAAGAAAAAAAGCACATCCTTTTTATGCAGCACTGCCAGTTATGCTCCTGTACCACCCCTGGCTAGTAATTCATTATTTTTTGCTATTATCAACTAGAGTAATATTGTAACTACAGGCTTTTATTGTCCATATGTTAAGATGTAAAGTCTCGTCATTGACAAGAAGACTATTATACATCCATATTCTCTAAGGTCTGAGAAACGTATCTTATGTATGTTGTCAAATGTGCCTTTTTGTTATACTTGCCATCTTATATGTTAAAATTGCTACGGAGCTTTTCTCCCCAGGCCTCCACTGAAAATGGACTTATATCTAGCTGGACTCTCCCAGTTAACAAATGTAAAATAAATAAATAAATTATGGGCTGGGGTCTGCCAGACAGTTGTTAGCTCAATCACAGTCTTATTAGGGTAGCAAAAGTAAAAGGCTGCAGTAAAAATATTACTAATTTCATCTGTCTACCTGTAACCTAGGATGTGTTGGATGATTCTTTTCTTGCAATATCTGCCTGCAATAATCTAAATATTTATGTTTATGTCTTTCAGATAGATCTATGAAAAGCCACTTTGTCACAATGCTCTCATATCTTGAACAGGAATAAAAGCTAATAAGAACAGGAGTGTTCATTGTTTGCAGGAATGCCTCTGGCTCCATGTGGCCATGACCTGGATAAAGCAGGTAACGAAATGAATGAATGAATGAATGAATCGAACGAATGAATGAATGAATGAATGAATGAATGAATGAACGAACGAATGAATGAATGAACGAATGAATGAATGAATGAACGAATGAACGAACGAATGAATGAATGAATGAACGAATGAATGCATGAATGAATGAACGAATGAATGAATGAACGAATGAATGAATGAATGAACGAATGAATGAATGAACGAATGAATGAACGAATGAATGAATGAACAAGAGGTCATGAGATAACAAAAAGAAAGGGGTTACAAAGACAAGAAGCTCCACACAAAACTTATGCAGTGATGACTGACCCACACAAGGTTGAGGTGATAATCTTGACTAGCTGACTTGCACATCTGGCTGAGTGCAAAAGTTGTAACACACAGGGAAGCATAAATACGTTGCATCTTGTTGTGTCCTGCTCTCATATTCAGCAGTCCTTTATTATTGTGAACTGCTCCCCTGAAGTATACACATTATTTTATATATGTGACGTGCATTTTTTTTAGAACTCTACTTGTGTTTGAAAATGTAAAAAGCTTTATTTATTCTGTGAGAAATTGCCTGCATTTATTAGAACTATGCTTATGGTAGAGTCATGCTTGTACAGACAAGGGAACATTAACATTAGAAGATGTAGTTGTTGGTGATGCTCTGTAAGTAATCCTGCATGTTTTACTGCTGCCTGTTCCTTGTTATGGAGTACATCATCCATTCTTTTTACATGAGCATTACAATGAGATGATGTGGTAAGGCCAAGCAGGGTATTTTCATAGATATCACTCATCATCTCCTGTTGAACCTGGATGACTCACAGAAGCCCTAGAGTAAACACCTGTTACCACTCAGAGGGCTCCTGTGTTGGTGATACCATGCATGCATAGAATTTTCTGTCCTGGGGACATCCTGCAAGCAGCTTTTTTGCTCCAGAACACACATGGGAAAATTAATGCGAGTCTCTTGGTCTTTGCAAACCTTGATCCATACTACTTGGGATACACATATATGTAGTTATCTTCCAGCCATTGCAGCAGACACTGCTTCCTTCTAGGAACTGTCTGTTGATGGTTTTATTGTCTGGTGATGCCTGCAAGCAGCAGGAGGGCAGGCTAGGGTAATCATAAATTTTACAAATAGTTGCAATGATGAAGAGGATGTATTCTCATGGCGCAGTCCTTGCACCAAGCACTGTCTCCACAAGATCTGTGAGGTGGGAACAGGCATTCTTTCACCTCCTGCATTAGGGGGTCTATATAATTTGAGCAAAAACCCTTTTCTTTGAACACCTATTTGTTAAACTCTAATTTTTAGTGAATTTTTTCCTAGGGGAAAAATGCATGGCCAGCTTAACAAATGCCAAAAATGTCACAAAATTTAAAACCCTGCAAGGTGGTGGGCTGTGCCCCCCAAATCCCCCGATGTGGGGGACTGGGCCCCTAAACCCCCCTAACTAAACATACCAATTCCAAGATCACACTACAGTGGGGAAAATGGCAAATTCCCGATGATGGTCAAGCGTTTTCCCCCCTAGGAAAAAATTCACTAAACAGCCATTTGATGGAGCAAGCTTTCGACAATTAGGTTTCGACAAATAGGAGTTTGAAGAAAAGGGCTTTCGGTCAAGTGAAGTAGACACCATTAGGGAAGTGGTGTAAGACTACCTTGACTGCTGCATATTCAAAATCAATAATAATATAGTGTTGGTTTAGGTCAATGAACATGCTGTCAGCCACACTGCTCAGGATCCTCTGCTAGTATTTGTAAGCTGACTCAGACCTCGATGTCATCAAGGCAAACACAAGTGGAAAAATACAGCTGTTGGATGACTTCAGACCATCCTATGAATCAAGTATACCTGTTTACAGATACATTATTTCATGGAGAAGGTCCAAGAGTCTAAACTGTTTACTTCCCTGATGTTATCTTCTTCACTGAACATAACCATGCTATGTGTCTGTCCTCCCCATGTCTCCATTTTGAGCCAAGTTCAGCCTCATCTGTGGTTGTAATCTACTGACTCCATGTTGGTCAATGAATGTTGGGAGTGGTTCAATTAAGTCACTTTTGGCATGCATCATCTGTTGCAGGGTCACTTATATGTAGTACTATAGCTCACCTTGGATATGCATTCTTTTGGTAACCATTTGAATGTAGGACTCAGTAGACCAAGTCCCAAACTGAGAAAAATGTATGGCCAAAAGATGGACTTATATACAGTAAGTTCGAGATAGCCATTTATTATTTATTTATTTTTATTTATTGGCATTTGTTAACCGGGTTAGTCCAGCTGGGTTTGCGGCCCATTTTCAGTGGAGATCCGAGGAGAAAAGCTCCAAGAAGAAAATACAATTTAAAAATATACAGTTTAAAAATAAATGCAAAAACAGTTTTACAATACCATAAGTAATAACCAACATATGGAGATATTACAGAGAAAAAATACTTAAGTCATGGGAATACACTATTTCTAATTATGTAGAGTACCTAAGAATATACATATGTACAAAAAAAAGCATTCAACAGATATGGTTTGACAACATTGTGCAAGTAAGCTATACTAAGGGGGAAGAAAGCCTGTATAGAAGGAAATAGATGAAGGAGGAGGAGTTAAGTTGGGGCTTGACAGGGGCAAGTTTTGGAGTTAGGTAAATGAAGTTTAAGTTTCTCCTTGAAGTGAGATGGGTGTGCAATGCTAGAAATGTTTCTAGGAAGTTTGTTCCAAGCTTTGGCCACAGAGTACTTGTAAAGGAGTTTACATGCTGTTTTTTTCAGATAGTATATTTGTAGTAGTTGCTGATTTGACGTCCTGAGGGTACGGGGTGGAGAGTACATGGTGATGAAGGAAGAGAGAGCAGGATATGCTAGAGGTTTATAGACTATAGTATGTAACATTTGCAGTTGGGCTAGCAACAATAAATGTGGGAATTCAAGCCATTTGAGAGAGTTTAGGGATAGGCAGTGATGAGTATTATAGGGAGAGTTAGTGATAAATCTAGCTATCTTATGATAAGTCTGCTGGAATTTGTTTAAGATAGTAGTCTGAATATGGGTGAGCACAGGAGCAGCATAGAAAAGGGAGGGGAAGAGGAGGGCTTGAGCAAGGGTGAGTTTGGAATTAGTAGTTAAGAATTTCTTATGGCGATATAGTAAACCAAGCTTTTGGTTTGTCTTTTTTATACATTGTAGAATGTGCAAGTTAAATTTAAGTTCATCATCAATGATGACTCCTAGGAGTTTAGTGTGGGATTCTGGTTGAATAGTAGTGTTATTTGAGGATGTAATGGCAAAGGAGGATTTGTGGTGTGCTAAAGATTGAGGGAGAAATAGTAGGAGTTTGGTCTTTTTAGGGTTAAGGATGAGGAGATTGGTAGATAACCAGTGTTCTGCAGCTAGGAAGACCTGTTGTGTGAGATCATGGAGTATAGAGATGTTATTAGAGGTAGTAATCAGCGTAGAATCATCTGCATATTGGATGAGGGAAGATGTATTGCAATCTGTATGAAGATCATTGGTGAAAATATTAAATAGAAGGGGTCCTAGGATGGATAGGAAAGGAGAGGAAGAGGGCAGCCATTTTACTGATTGTTGCCTGCAGGATAAGTAACTAGAGAACCAGGCAAGGGAGGAGGAACTCATATTGAGGTTAACAAGTTTGGATAGTAGGAGAGAGTGGAAGACTGTATCAAAAGCTTTAGATAAATCAAGGAAGAGACAAGATATCAGTTTGTTACTATCAAGGGCTTCAGCAATTTTATGAGTGAAGGATAGGAGGGCAGTAGTTGTGCTGTGTTTAGGATGGAAGCCATGCTGGCTGGGAGTAAGAAGATTGTGTTCAAGGAGGTAGTTGAGTAGTTGAGAGTGGATGCATTTTTCAAGAATCTTAGAGAGGGGGGATAAGATGGCTATAGGTCTGTAGTTAGAGGGGGTCAGTTGAATTTCCACCTTTATGCAATGGAATAGTGTAACATGATTTCCATGATATAGGGACAGTAGCCTCCTGTATAGATCTGTTAATAAGTATGGATACTGGGAAGGCAATAGAATCAACAGCAAGTTTAAGGAAAGAAGGAGGTAGGTTATCTGTGGAGGGAGAGCAAGATTTGAGTTTTAGGAGAAGTGATCGGATGTAGAAAGTGGAAACAGGGTGCAAAGAAAAGGGTGGGTTGTTGGATGGTTTGGGAGGGTTTGGCAGAGGAGTAGAATTGCAGGTGAGAGGCATGAGTGTTTGAATAGTATCAATGAAGTGTTTATTGAGTAGAGTAGCTATTTCAAGAGGAGATGAGTTAGAGTAAGGGGAGGGGTTTGCAGGGGAGCCAGGGGAAAGAATATTGTTAATGGAGGCCCAAAACGTTTGAGGGTTGGGTTTGTTATTAAGTTGGGCAGTGTTATAGTAAGACTTTTTGTCATTGTTGGTATGCTTTTTGACAAGATTTCTCAGATGTCTATAGCTATGAAGTAGGGATAAGTCCTTAGTTTTTATCGAAGTTTTCCAAGCTTTGTCTCTTTCTAGCATAAGGGACTTTGTTTCTTTGGAGAGCCAGGGAGCATACTTGGATTTTAGTCTGATCTTTCTAGATGGGGCCAGTGAGTTTAGGGTGTCTAGGAAAATATTATTAAATCTATATATGGCATCATTTAGAGGGATATGTTTGAGGATGGACCAGTCTATGGAAGATAAGATAGAGTTAAATTGGGCAAGATTGAAATTAGAGAGTTTGCGGCAGTCTCTATAGATGTGGGATTTGGGAAGTTGGGAGGGGACACGAAGGACAGAGATGGGTAGGTGGTCAATAAGTTGGTCAGGGTGTGTTGTAGGGTTGAGGTATAGTTTAGGGGAATTGCTGAGTATACAGCCAATTATAGAGCTAGACTGTAGGTTTTTGTGGTAATGAGTTGCAGATGATATAAGCTGTTGAAAACCATGGAGCTTAATACTAAGTTGGGGAGAGTCTCTTTTCAGTTTGGACCAGTCTAAGTTGACATCACTCAAGATGAGGGTTTCGTATGGTATTTTGTGGGAAAACCAGGATAGGATAGTTGTGGAAAAACCAGGATAGCATTTCTTGGACTATTCCCTTTTCTCCAATATATGGTAATATCAGAGTTGGTATATATACATTTGGGGGTGGGGGGGGCTTCCCCCCTGCAAATAACAAGTTTAAAGGAGAAGAGTGGTCTTCAAGAGTCACTCTTTTCCCTAAGTTTCAGTCTTTTTTTCGGCTTGTTGGCAGTCAGCATTTCAATAGAGGACTACATTTTTGAATAATTCTTACTAAACAGTCCTGAAAAGTGCTTGTCTGTTCCTTCATACCTTGAATGAGCTGTGCAGCTTTTACCACTGTAATACTTGTCAGGTGATAGTATGATGTGGACTTACCTCATTTCTGTCCTTTACAGGTATGCTAGTTGCTGTACCTTTGTACTACTTTGTGGCATTTTAGCAAACAGCATCAATTCTACTTATAGTTAAATTCCTTTTCTAGATGGTACTGAAATCCAGCAAACTGCAACTCTTGCTTTCCTTTTGGGTTAGCATGACGCAGTATAACTGCCCTATAATTCTGGGGGCTATCTCCATGCTGCAGATCATTTTCACTCTGTCATACTGCTTCTTCAGCAATTCCTCCCTTATTGCAACGCCACCAGATGGTCACAGTCAGATCCTATTTATATATTTCTCAGTATGTGACCCCTTCTGCAGTCATCAGGCTGTGCAGATAAGTTGAAGAGAGTTTCAGCTTGTCAGGTCAGTCATGTGTGGGTCAAACATCATTGCACCAACCTTGCGGGTTGATCCCTGAAAAGCTTTCATAGGATCATAGGAGGTTACTAGGCTAATGGCCCTGGGGCCCTTACAAGCCTAGCTAAGAGTTTATCCCCAAAAAAAAAACTTCAGTCAGCACCTGTCAGTGAGGGACACAAGTGGAAACCCGGGACAAATTTGTGGTTTCCCATCCACTCAAGGTTGCACTTGAAGAGGGTCAGCAAGGTACTCTGTTTGACGTATATGGGAAGTCTATTCAAGAGACGGGGCAGCCTCTGGGAGACAAACCTGTCTCTCTAGCAGATTTTGTTGATGTCACATATTAGATTCAGGCCTTTCAAGTGGGTAATGCATGAGGAGTTAGACTTATGAATATGGAGTATATCTTGTAGAGCAGGGTCTGACATTGTCTTGTAGGCGAGACACAGATCACCCCTGAGCAATTTGCATGATACCCAGTACAATGATAGTGATTTGAGCCTGTCTGTATAAGACAGGTATTGTAGGCTATGGATTCTCATTGTGAGGTATTTCTGTGGCCTTTCCAGTTGGTGCAAATTTTTGGAGAGGTACATACCAAATGGGGCGTTATACTCAATTGTTGGCCTAATGAGGGAGGAGTACAGAGAGGTAATAACCTCCTTTTTTTTCTGGATGCAATCCCTTTACTTATGAGATGAACCAAGTAAAAGGCTTTTATGACCAGTGTGGCTACATGATGGTTGTTAACCTGAGTACCCAGGTTTCTTACCACAGGTTGTGTATTTAGGGGGTTGTCATTGATGTGGTAATCAATAGGGGCCATGTTTTTGCTGAATGGTATGATAATACATTTTTTTTGCATTTAACTTGAGGCCATGACTTTAGCACCAGTCATTAGTTGCTGTGAGACCCTCTTGCAGTATGTTAACATAATTTGGGGAGTCAATGACAGCACCCAATTTACAGTCAACTGCAAACTTCCTTGTCTTGGGCTGGACCTCCGAGAAGTAGATGCCAAACAGTAGGATCTCAGGACAGATTCCTGGGGAACTCCACTAGTGTCAGGTCTGCTATCAGAGGTGGAGGCACCTATTTTGACCTTCTGGGTCCTGCCAGTGAGCCAGTTGGCCACCCACCTGATGAGATAGGGATTTACACCAAATTGTGTTAGGTTTTCGATGATGCCCGAATGGAGGATTGTGTCAAAAGCCTTGGCCAAGTCAAGGTAAGCTGTATGTACTGACTTTCCCTCATCCAGGGCCTTGGTGACAATCTCAAAGAAGTTAACCAGGTTCAACAAGCAAGATCTGCCCTTGATGAATCCAAACTAGGTGGGGTCAAGTGCTTGGAGATTGCCTATGTCCTTGTTTATGATATCCATAATAATACGCTCTATGGCTTTACAGATTAGACTTGTCAAGCTAATGGGGTGATAGTTTCCAGGCTCAGTAGTAGCATCACCTTTGTGCAAGGGGATGGCAATGGCAGTTCTCTACTCTGCTGGAATGAAGCCTGTACTTAGGCTGTGGTTGAATAGGGTGCTCAATTGCGAAGCTAGTTCTTGCGGAAGAAGATGCAGAATACAGCCTAGGATACTATCAGGTCCCATGGGAGCTGTGTTCTCTGCCTTGGATAGGGACTTTAACACTTGATCTACAGAGATGTGAGGTACGGGACAAGTATCATTTATGTTGAAAGGGCCTTTGGGGGTGGGCAGGGGGGTGAAGTTTGCTCTGAACCTATCTGCTAGCAGGTTGGCTAAGTCAACAGGATTAGTGTAAGTGATACCATTAAGTAGTAATTCGGAACAGACCTGGACTTTGCCGTGGAGGTTCCTGACATAACTGGAAAAAGCTTTGTGGCTTCCCTTTGTTTCCAATGCTAGTTTCGATTCATAATTGGCTTTGGAGGTTTTCACTAGTGATCAAATTTACTTGTTCAGGCTAAGGAGGGAGTTTTTCTAGTTTTGAATTTGTTCCTTTTTACCCTTGGACAACCGTTTCTTCCTTTCTTTTGTTTCTATAGGATCTCACAAGTGAAATTACTTATATTGACTAGGCAGATGGCATATGGAATATAAGCAGTAACGATGTCCTATAAAAAGGACCCTAGCAAGAAAGAAATTGAGAAAGTACTACTGCTCATTGACTTGAAAGGCACAGTATGTGCCCACCCATCACATAGCGGTCAGGGTATTTTTGCCGCCTTCTCATGATATAGAGAAATCTGAAAACTAACCCCCAAACACAGACACACACACACGCACATGCACACCACAGGCACACACACACACACACACACACACACACACACACACACACACACACACACACACACACACACACACTACACATAAATCTTTAGGTAGTAAGGATTCTCCTATGGGAAATGGGATAAAGAATTTAACTCATAGCCCAGGAGTTATTCCTCTGCATTGGATATATGTGATTAGGATAAACCCCCTAGATCCCCTACTCTGTTAATTTAAGCCCTTTACACTCCCTATTCTACAAAACATACCAAAAAGGCAGGATTCCTTTTTTGGTGACACAAGGAGCTATGTACTCAAGTTTTCATTTCAATTAAAATGTAAGCTATTTATTTAGTGTTATTTAAATTGTGTTTAAAAAGTTAAAGAAAATAAAGAATGTGCTAATGCGTGTTCTGAGAATTGAGAACTAATCAATAATATTTTGAATCTACTTGTTTTTCTCCCCAACAGTGAGACGCTAAGTAGCTCTTGCTAGGATTGTGGTAGTATTGGTCCCTTTAAGGAAGACAGACAGGGTTATGTAGCTCATGAAAAGCAAACAGAAGTATTTTGGAACATTAAAAAGCTTTCAAAATCAATTAAAAATACTCAGAATTAACCTTTGATTCCCCATGCAAATCATATTATTTCAGCTACTCATATGAAACACTGTAAGGGCTGTTACTAAGGTAAAAAAAGTTCTGGAAAATGAATGTTTTATGCTGTCAAAACAGTGCATTAGATTCTTTAACAAAGTAAAAGGAAAATATTTAAAACTATGCAAACAAAACAGGAGACTGAAAATTATTTAGCTTAGGTAGATAAAATGGGACGATATATTAAAGAGAGCAAAGACAGATGAGATATTTTAAAGCAGGAAAGCAAAAAAATAAAAGATGTTAAAAATAAATTCTGTTATAATTTGGCTGAAAATAAAGTCTATGCACTGTGTGATGTATTTCAGATCTACAAATCTAATAACATTGTTTAAAAGGTCATTACATATGGAACATTCCAGGAACAATAAAATAGACAAGAAATGGTTGCTTCAAAAACCTGCAGGAACATTAGGTTCCAGAGGTCTGGATGGAGAGTATTTGAAGTAGGGATATCAGATGTTCAACTTTTTGCTGAAAAAGACATACTACAAACTGAATATTGAAAAGACATAGTCCATCATTGCTTTCATCCTACAATATTTTTGTCTGAAATGTTTTTCTTATGTAAACCCCCAGCTGGTAGAAGAAAACTAATTATAAATAATGTTAGTTCTTAGGCCAGAAACATCACCAGATACCCCTGTGTCTGTCTGGCTGTCATGCAAAGGACTGCTGTTTGAGATTTATGGTCTCTTAGGAGATAATGTGTACGTTTACTGCTTGGCCTATTGATTGTAAAATCCTATATATGCTAGCTGAGATGTGGTCCGCATTGTGTCGAAGGATTCTATGCATGATGATTGTGACTAAATCTATAGATGTCACTGCCCCCCTTTACTCATCCCTCATTAGGCCAATCACTGTCTAATGCTCCCTTTGACATGTGTCTGTCCACACACATGCAACAACTGGAATGTCCACAGAGATATAGTACTAAAAGGATACAAGGCCAGATCAATATGTCTGTCCTACATAGACTACCTCAAAACCCTGTCATTGTACTCAGTATCCTACAGACTGCTAAGAGGTGAATTGTGTCTGGTAAATAAGGCATCCTCTGATCCAATAGTGATGGACCTACTGCGTATCATTCAATCAAATGGTATCAAGAATACTTGTTCCAGGGTTCTAAATGTCTTCTGCAACATCAACAGAATGCTTTGGAGGAACAATTTTATCTCATAGAGGAAACCGCTGCTCTGGAACAAACTCCCCATCCACATAAAACAAAGTTCATCCCTGTCCATTTTCAAGCTTAACTTAGATCTATGGATGGGAAACAGAAAATGTATCCCAGGACTGCCCCCTGTACTACTAATGGACAGAGGCAGCTCCTAAATCCTTTATGCCATGCATGGGCCCCCTCAAATAATTTATGGTATGATCCCAGTTATTCTTGCTAGGGGTAATATGTAATTATCAACCATGGGATAGGTAAGGCCAGTTTTTAACCAACTGGGATAGGTTATTTTAAGCAGCAAACAGGAAACTGGCTAGGCTTAAAATGGTCTGCAATGGCAGCTAGCCTAGTACTTAGCTATGAACCTATGTACCAATGAATATATGCCAAAAGACTGGTTATTATAGAAAAGTACAAGGTACTCAATGAATTACCTTCATAACAGTTACAAAAATGTTCCTACACCATAATAAGGTTTTGCAAAAAAAGCATTCTTATGGCTGTCTGAATGACAGCCTCCTGCTCTTCAGGCAGCTCTTACCTAGGGTGCAGGTGGAATCCCCCGAGTGGAGGAGCGAGTGGACGCTATCTAATTGAAGGAGGCTTGATGATTGGCAGACACAGTGGCAAAACATCACCTAGAAGAAAAGGTCTTGCACAGCTAGATATTCTACCACACCTGCCACAAAAAAGGATTGCTCATGTCAGGGTGAAACAATTTTCATATACACAATGTGCCCATCTGTGTGGAACACCTAATTTGACTACAATCTGTTGAAGCAATTGGCAATTGTTTGGTGAGGTAAAGCCACCAATACCCATGGGCAAGGCTGTAGATTAATCAATATCCATAAAAGTACAAGTACAAGGAAATACAAAATGGAAGTCTCTCTGTCAGCCTGCATACTGTCAATTTGCAGCAGCTGATACGTGAGCCATAGTATCCCCCACTGCCTGGTACAAGAAATCAATAAGTCATGGGAAGGGTACTAACTACAATAAACCTATCCTGTGACAGTCACACAGAGGATATGTAGCTCCTGTCTCATTGAGCTGGCAATTGGCCGTGTGTAATTTTCCATCTCTGCAAATTTCAAAACCTATTTTAGTCCATCATAGGACCATGGGATCATAGGAGATTACTAGGCTATTGACCTGGTGGTCATTTTAAGTCAAGCTGTTTCAACTCAATGTAATACCATAGAAGTGCCAGTCAATACCCCAGATTGCATTTAGTGATGATGGCCCATGTCCAGGAGGGTTGTGGGCGCTATCCCCAGTAAGGATTTACAACAGAACTAAACAAGCCAAAATAAAAACGCCAAAAGCTATGCTGTCATGAGACGCCTAAACAAGTATAAAGCACTAATCCACAGAGATAGCTATTAATCCTCAGAAATAGCTGTAAAAAATGAACCGAAGTTGCCCATAAAATCCAACGTTTATTAAAAACCAAAAAGAGATGAAAGTTAAGCGCTTTCACCTGTTTCCAACACGGGCTTCATCAGAACTAATTTTTTTAAACAACAAACAGTTACAATTTAAATAGACATTTTGGCTCCAAAAGGCCGCTATTTAAAGGTACATATCCTTAGAACATGAACCTCATTTCTAAATGCAAAAATCAAGACATAAACACAAATAAAGCAATAAAAACTGCATTTTCCATATTTTGTGATTAAAGGGCAGTTTGTTAAAATCAGTAAATGAAAGATTTATAAAAAATAAGTTTACTTTTTGATCTGTTTACAAACTATCCTAATGTTGCTAATACTGATTTAGTTTATGCAACAATGGTCTAATGGAAATAAAATCATTGAGTCCTGGGGGTGTAGAGGCATCAGTATACAGTTGCCACCACATTTCCTTATAGGATAGCAACCCTTTATAATCACCCCCCTTCGGATCAATATTAATAGTATCTAAAATCGCAAACTTAAAATTGTGTTTGTCCCCCCATTTTTTATATGCCTATGTAATGCATTTTTTTCCTCTTTCTTTCTTATACTATACATATGGGCATAAATACGCTTATGAAACTGCCTTTCGGTTTTACCTATATAAAAACATGAACAAACAGAACACTTGGCTAAATATATAATAAATTTTTACCTACAGTTACCTTGTCGGAACCTAATATAAGACCTATTGATGTTATCTAGTATTATGCCCTCTCCTTCAAATATGGTGTAACACAAATTGCAACTGCCACATTTGTGAGTATGCTTATGAGAGGGAATGTTGTGTGTAGAACCCCTTTCCAAATATTTATTTATATTGGGTCCCATTTTGTTAACAAAAATAGGATGTGGCCCTACAATATCTGCTACATCATCGTCTGCTAAAATGATATTCCAATTAGTTTTCAAGATACCTTTGATCTTAACAACAAGTGGGCCATATTCCAAAACACAAGCTCTACTGAAATTGTTTTCTGTACCAGAATGAGTTTCTCTGTGTATAGTAATAATATCAGGTTTGTTAAAATTATAACTTAACAGTGGTATGTATATATTTCCCCATTCATGTATAGTCTTCTTGCTCACTTTAGCCATCATATTAATATCATCCCCTCTGTCCTTAAAAAGGGATGTAATGTAGGCTACTTCCTTCAACATTTCCGAATGGAATGAAGTCATCCTGAGAGCTCTTATTAACTGTCCTTTGTATATGTTTGTTAGTAGTTTTTTAGGGTGATTACTTGAATATTCCAAGTAATTATTTGAGAAAGTATTTTTCCTAAATATTCTGGACAGCAGTCCTTTTTCACCTTTGTAAACAAATGTATCTAGGTAGGCTATACCTTCCTGGCTCATGGAATGTGTAAATTTCACATAGTCACTGCTGAGATTGATATTGTCCAAAAATTTTTCTAACATGTTTTCACTACCATCCCATAAGATGGAAATATCATCCAGGAAGCAAGAATAATATTTAATATGTTTAAAATATTCACTTTGGAACACAGTGGTTTCTTCCCAATCAAGCATAACCAGGTTCGCAAAAATGGGTGCACATGCAGCCCCCATTGTAACTCCCCTGGTTTGCCTGAAAAATTCTCCTTCAGGGTATATGTAATTGTGTTCCAAAATTAAACTCATCCTTTCCATAATAAGACAAGCCTTGTCCCAATCAAGCTCAGCGTACTTTCTGATACTGTTGGCAAAGGCATTCAGACCATCCTCTTTAGGTATACAAGAGAACAAATCAAGCACATCAATAGTGACAAAAAGCATCTCATCCTTAAACATATGTATTGGGTAATTTTTCAAGAATTCCCACGAATCCTTGACTAAATGGGGAATTTTGCCATAAATATGTTTTAACATAGTGTCCACGGCAACCCCTAAATGAAAAGTTTTCGATCTGCTTCCAGAAATAATAGGTCGAAATGGTGGATTATCTATATTTTTATGGACTTTAGGAATTCCTACAAGTGAGGCTGTCACTGGATGTTCTACCTTCAAATAATTATAAGTATCAGTAGTAATCCGCTTGTCAATCAAAAATTCCTCAATATGTATATCAATTCTCCTGTATGCTAAATTAATTTAATTCAATGAAATAACCTCATAATTACCCGACAAATTAAGTATATCATACATTTTGGAAGCATAAACCATGCTGTCATAAATCACTACGCCTCCCCCCTTGTCAGGTTTCATTACACGGAAGGTTCTGTCATTTCTAATATTTTTTAATGCTATTGCTTCCTCTTTAGATAGGTTAGAAGTAAATCTTTTCCCACCGACTGTGTTTTGTAATTTATATATATGCTTAGTAACTGATTTATCATAAATGGACATGGTGGGATGCATTGGCGGCATAAAATTACTTTTCTTTTTCAGTGAATTAATGCCCGTACTTGGAATCCTTGCTATGTTGTCTGAATTATGAAACATAATGGCCAAATTCAATTTCCTAATATATAGTTTAACTTCACTTAGGCAGTCCACTAGTCTAAACTTTGTAGTAGGAATATATTTCATACCTTTAGAAAATAATTGAAAGTGTGAGATATTAAGAGTAAGGTCAGTATAGATATAAATATTAAAGTTTTTATAACTATTAACTATACCCACTTTAGTGACATCTTGAACAGTTGTCAAACTTGAATTATTAGATGTTGCATAGATTCCTTCTTCCCTAGAATTTTCGGGGTTTTGCAGGCCAGGCATTCCTTTGATATCCTGGATTTTGGTGTGGATATTGTTTTTTCCACTCCCCCCCCCCCCCATTTCCAATCCCTCTGTTGACCATTTGGTCCACTGTTCCAAAAATGTGAATTCTTCTCCTTATTATTAAAACCAAATCCTCCTTCAGTATGTCTGTCATCCTGAACATTATAATTATCATGGCCAGGGTACTTGCTATTACCCCATCTGTAAGCATTACCCTTGTTGTACTGTTCAGTGTCCCTTTGTAACTTTTTATTTTTCCTATTAAATTCTTTCTTAAAACTAACCTCTGCCACCTGAAATTGCTTGACATACAGTTTTTCCCACTGTGGAAATAAAAGATCATTCAAAATTAACTGATTTAACTTTTCAGCCTCCTGCATAATTCTTACTAGCTTTTCGTAACTGTATTTAATTAACATTTGCATATATTGAATACCACATTGGTCAAAAAACTGATTAAAGTCAGCCCTAATTTTATCGTTTAAATCAAAACCCATAGGGTATTTGAAAAATCTCAAACCCATGGGAACAATTCCTGAATTAATACATTTCAAAAAGTATGCATTATCAAGTTTCAGACTATTGATAACATTTAGTTTCTTTCCCAAGGTGTAAATAATATCCCTAAGCATGCCCATAGGTATCTGCCCTTCGTTCGATTCTTCCCTTGTTGCACAGTTATCAAATCCACAATTAGTGTCCAAAAATGTTTTTAAACAATTGTTGCTGATGTGTAAATGATTACTAGCAGTTGGACAATGCTGCCCAGGAAAACCAGGGGCGTTGCAATTGGTGCTGCATGTGCACCCATTTTTGCGAACCTGGTTATGCTTGATTGGGAAAAAAACACTGTGTTCCAAAGCGAATATTTTAAACATATTAAATATTGTTCTCGCTTCCTGGATGATATTTACATCTTATGGGATGGTAGTGAGAACATGTTAGAAAAATTTTTGGACTATATCAATCTCAGCAGTGACTATGTGAAATGTACACATTCCATGAGCCAGGAAGGTATAGCCTACCTAGATACATTTGTTTACAAAGGTGAAAAAGGGCTACTGTCCAGAATATTTAGGAAAAATACTTTCTCAAATAGTTACTTGGAATATTCAAGTAATCATCCTAAAAAACTACTAACAAACATATACAAAGGACAGTTAATAAGAGCTCTCAGGATGACTTCATCCCATTTGGATATGTTGAAGGAAGTAGCCTACATTACATCCCTTTTTAAGGACAGAGGGGATGATATTAATATGATGGCTAAAGTGAGCAAGAAGACTATACATGAATGGGGAAATAAATACATACCACTGTTAGGTTATAATTTTAACAAACCTGATATTATTACTATACACAGGGAAATTCATGCTGGTACAGAAAACAATTTCAGTAGAGCTTGTGTTTTGGAAGATGTCCCACTTGTTGTTAAGATCAAAGGTATCTTGAAAACTAATTGGAATATCATTTTAGCAGACCATGATGTAGCAGATATTGTAGGGCCACATCCTATTTTTGTTAACAAAATGGGACCCAATATAAATAAATATTTGGAAAGGGGTCCTACACACAACATTCACTCTCCTAAACATACTCACAAATGTGGCAGTTGCAATTTGTGCTACACCATATTTGAAGGAGAGGGCATAACACTAGATAACAACAATAGGTCTTGTATTAGGTTCCGACAAGGTAACTGTAGGTAAAAATTTATTATATATTTAGCCAAGTGTTCTGTTTGTTCATGTTTTTATATAGGTAAAACCGAAAGGCAGTTTCATAAGCGTATTTATGCCCATATGTATAGTATAAGAAAGAAAGAGGAAAAAAATGCATTATATAGGCATATAAAAAATGGGGGGACAAACACAATTTTAAGTTTGCGATTTTAGATACTATTAATATTGATCCGAAGGGGGGTGATTATAAAGGGTTGCTATCCTATAAGGAAATGTGGTGGCAACTGTATACTGATGCCTCTACACCCCCAGGACTCAATGATTTTATTTCCATTAGACCATTGTTGCATAAACTAAATCAGTATTAGCAACATTAGGATAGTTTGTAAACAGATCAAAAAGTAAACTTATTTTTATAAATCTTTCATTTACTGATTTTAACAGACTGCCCTTTAATCACAAAATATGGAAAATGCAGTTTTTATTGCTTTATTTGTGTTTATGTCTTGATTTTTGTATTTAGAAATGAGGTTCATGTTCTAAGGATATGTACCTTTAAATAGCGACCTTTTGGCGCCAAAATGTCTATTTAAATTGTAACTGTTTGTTGTTTAAAAAAAAATTAGTTCTGATGAAGCCCGTGTTGGAAATGGGTGAAAGCGCTTAACTTTCATCTCTTTTTGGTTTTTAATAAACGTTGGATTTTATGGGCAACTTCGGTTCATTTTTTACAGCTATTACTGAGGATTAATAGCTATCTCTGTGGATTAGTGCTTTATACTTGTTTAGGCATCTCATGACAGCATAGCTTTTGGTGTTTTTGTTTCGTCTTGTTTAGTTCTGTTGTATTTGCGAACGCCAAACCACTACTACATTTTCTCATTAAGGATTTACGGTGCCCCATCCACTCATCCACGTTCCTCTTGAACAGTGTCATAGAAGTGCTCTGTTTCACATGAATTAGCAGCCTGTTCCAAAGACATGGCAGTCACTGGGAGATAAATCTGCCCCTCCAGCATGTCCTATTTAAGTTGCAGGCCATACTTAAGTCCCTGGAATGGGTAGTGCTAGACCCATTTGATTTATGGATATGCAACAAGTTCATTAGTTTTGGGTCTTGGATTACTCTGTAGGCCAGGCGTAAGTCTCCCCTAAGAAATCTATACGATACAGGGACATTAGTCAGTCTGTGTAAGGCACATGCTGGAGCCCCTTGATCTTTGTTATAAACCTCTGAGGTCTCTCTAATTGCTGCAGGTGCTTAGTACGGTACATGCCGAATGGAGCATTATACTCGGTATGGGCTGGATAAGTTCCATTTGTAGGGGGGTTGTAACTTCATTTGCTCTTGAGGTGATGCCTTTATTAATCAAGTGTGCTACATGGAAAGCTTTCCTAACTATGGTAAACATGTGGTGGTCTAAGTAAAAGTCACAGTCATCTTATCATCCCAGGTCCCTTACCACTTCATGGGTAATTAGGATATTGTTGTTGATTTGATAGTGTGAAAGGACATTGTTTGTGCTAAAGGGAAGGATGATGCATTTCTTTGCATTCAGTTTGAGACTGTGACTAATACACCAGTCATTGTTCTGTGTGAGACCCTCCTGGAGTATACTGACATCATTTGGGGAGTCAATGAATGCACCTAGTTTTGCAGTCATCTGCAAACATGGTCAGCCACAATCCCTTAGTTTTGACCTGAACTTCTGAGAGGTATATACCAAACAGTAGGGAGCTTAGCACTGACCCCTGTGGCACCCAACTGGTAACAGGTCTGCTGGTTGATGTGTACTCACCCACTTTGCTAGTGTGTGTCCGGTTTGTGAGCCAGTTGGCAACCCATCTTACAATAAGGGGGGTTATATTCAGTTTGCTAAGTTTATTGGTAATGCTTGAATGTAGGATTCTGTTGAAAGCCTTTGCCAAGTTGAGGTATGCTGTGTGCACAGATTTGCCATTATCAATGGCTTTGGTCACAGTTTCAAGGAAATCCACCAAATTTAATAGGCAAGATCTGCCCTTCATGAAACTAAATTGAGTAGGATCCAGGGTTTGGAGGTCAGATATGTCTTTATTTATGAGGTCCATAATGATACATTCCATGGCCTTACAGGTGAGGCTGGTCAGGTTTATGCATCTGTAATTCCCAGGGGCTGTTGCTAGGCCACCTTTGTGGAGGAGAATAACTGTAGCTGTTCTCCTTTCCACATTAACAAAGCATGTGGTTAGGCTATGATTGAAAAGGGTACTTAGTGGTGATGCTAGTACATGTTTTAGCCTGTTTAGAAGACAACATGGGATGTCATCTTTTCCCATAGAGGCTGTTTTTTTTTTGCCTTGGACAGGGCTTTGAGGACCTGCTTTTCAGATATATAGGGTGGGGGTGAGTTTGTGGGAGGGTGTGTTGTAAGTTAAGAAGGGATAATGGAGTGAAATTTTCACCAAACCTATCCACTAGCAGGTTTGCTATCTCTGTGGGGTCAGTGTGTGTGATACCATGGCCACTAGTTCTGCACATGCTTGGGTCCTACCCTTTAGGCTATGTACATAGCTGTAAAAGGCCTTATGGTTATCTTTGGCAGCACTTGCTAGGTTTCTCTCAAAGGAGCTCTTGGAGGACTAAACAAGTTGTCTTATTTGCCTGTTGAGGGTGAGGAGGATGCTTTTACATTGTTGGGGCCTTGCCTTTGTTTTCTTCAACAGCAACTCTTTGCGCTTATTGTAGAGTTTGTTGATGCTGAGTATCCACCATGGCAGCTTGTTTTTACTTAGAGCTCTGGCTTTGATTCTTTCTGGTATGGCCAAGTTTATGCACTTATGCAAGTGATTATACAGGGCTTTAGTGTAAGCTTTGGCATAGTTACCACTTTCAGTTTGAGGTGGGGCTTTGAATGCATTTATACCTTCACCTAGGAGGGTATAGTTTGCCTTGGTGACGTTTTTTAGTCTGATTTCACCCTTTGTGAGTTCTGGTGTTACTGTCAGTTCAAAGGTGACTGATTTGTGATCAGTTTTAACTAATGAGGGTCCAACAGTTGCAGCAGTACACTTGTTTGACATGTTGGTGAGGATCACATCTAGAATGTTTGTTCCTCTTGTCAGGGTATGGGTAATTTGTTCCAGGGCATTTGAATTCACAAATGCAAGGAACTTTTGTCCTAGTGAATTTGGGCTAGCGTTGGTTTCCCATTTGATGGTGGGATAATTTAAATCCCCCATAACCAATGTGTTCATTAAAATTTGGATTGTCTTCAGTTTGGTTAAGTAGGCTTCGTGGGTGTCATGACCCATGGAGGAGGATCCATAACTGACTAAGACTTGAAAGGGGCTCTTACCCACCGTAACCTGGACCTGAAGTAACTCCATGGAATTGTCCAGTCTAACTAGATGGCAGGTGAATTTTATCTTTAATATAGATTGAAATACTGCCTCCTTTGGTTTTCACACATTTATTTTGTGGTCTAAAGGTGTGGAAGGCATTGTAGCCTTGCAGGTCTGGGGTACACTCTGAGGCCTTAAACCAGATTTCTGTGACTGCACAGACATCTACATCTTCTAGTGACAGAAGGGCTTCCAGAGAGTGCAGTTTTTTTGATTAAGCTTCTAGCATTTAGCAGAATGACCTTTATTTTGTTCTGATTGGTTAATTTCACATTGGTAATGTTGTTTGTAAGACCTTGCATAAACAAAGGCACTATGGGGGAGGTAAGACCTTTTGCCAGCAGCCAAAAGCCGAGTGGTGCCAGGTGCAGACCATCTCAGGCAAAGCAGCAAGGTTTGTCGACCATGACTTCTCAGGCTGACAGGAACTGGATCCCCTTTGAATGACACCAAAAACTGAGCCAATTATTGAAATCAATCATTTTTTGTTTATACTGTGGCATCATTCTAGGTGAGGGTATTATGGTGCTCAAGGCTGGGGACATACCTGCCTGGGACATATACTCAGAGAGCTCAACCATGTCTCTCTTCATATAGTCCAGTGAGGTACATCTCAGGTCATTCACACCAACATGAATTATGACAATCATAATGGTACTTGTTGCTGACAGACCTGAGTGCATGCATGATTTGATGAATCCTGGCACTGGACAGGCAGCTGACTGTGACTTTCTCCATGTCCAAACTGGTGAGTGGGACATCCATGTGTCTTACTGCTAAGTCTCTAATGACAAGAAAACTTGTTTTCTGAGTGTTACACCTTACGGGCTTGGTGGGTGAGACACTGGTGTTGCTATGGGTCATGGGTGCTGTGGGGACAGTGTCAGCTGTAGTAGCCTTGTGTTTTGGAGGTCTCTGATGTTTCGGTAAGTTTTTCGAGAGAATCTCCTCATATGTGGATTTATGTGTTTGATGCGTACTATGTGTATGAGTAGTGGTATGTGTATGAGTAGTGGTACTATGTGAGTATGTAGTAGTGAGTGAGTTGACAACCTTCTCCTCTTTCTTCTTTTATGAGCTCTGTTACAATATAGAGAAAAAGAATGAAAACACACTTTTTAAACACTCTAAGTTTTGTCCAAACTTTCAGAAATTTATGTTTGCCATGTTAGATCATGTCAGAGTGAACCGTAGAGTGCCTCGGTGTTAGAGGAGAGGGAATTTAAGTGGCAGTTAAAACTACAGGCATCCTCACCCCCAGTATTAATGAACACATCTCTCTACAACCAATATTAAATAGAAAAGCTTTGTTATAGAAGTGAACATTATTAAGTAATGGAGTTTTATATATTATTTTGAAATCAGGTTTTTAAAGAGTTTTTAAGTTTTTCGATAAGACAGAACTTAATGTTTTATTTACTTGTTTGTATGAATGAGATCTTAATGGTTTCAAACACTGTGTCTTTAAATGATTTGACTAATTCATAATAAGTAATGGTGTCTTATAAAAAGGGTTATGGGATAGATGGGGACAGATTCTGATGAAGTCCTGGTGTTGGAGGATGAAAGTGCTTAATATGTTGTGTTTCAATAAAAGTCTTTTGGGTCCGTGACATTTGAAGCGTGACTGGCTTTTGTTTTGTTTGGAAGTTGTGTGATATGATGTTACTGTTTAGGGAATTAAACAGGAATTGCTTTGTCGATGTAACATTAGTGTTAAAACTGGAAATGCTTGGCCAGGTAAGATATAACTATGTGCAACCAAGCTTAGGCGTGAGTTTCTTTTTACTGGGGCACTCGGGGAGGCAGACACTTTCACGTGGGGGAATGAGCCCCCCTTGTGCCCCCAGTGCTGTCACTGCTTTTTAGATGCCTTGAAGCAGTACAGGAGGTACTAATCTATGTAAATCATCAGAAAGCTGACTTTGCTTTTAGCAGTCGTTATTTAGCATGAAAAACACCAGTTTAAAAGTCATCAGTAAGAAACAGTGGAAGTGATGCAATGCAACTGTTATGTAATGAGGGGTACTTGCATCCATCATGCTGGTTCTGTGGGGCATATCTAAATGTCAATCTATAAGTTGTTATTTCCATAATAAGCGCCCAGGTTGTTATTAAAAATATCTACACTAGTGCTTGCTTTAATGTAATTTTGTAGTCTATTCCATGCATCAGCTACTCTCTCAGTAAACCATGTAGTGCACTTCTCATTCCTATAGAATTTTCTATGTTGTAAGTTGTCTGATAATTCTCTACTTCTATTTGATAACCGCAAAAACTCCGAAAGTTAATTGTCTCTAAATGCCCTATATACCTAAATAAGGTCTTCTCTTAAATATATCTTTGAGATACTGTACAAGTTCAGATATTTTAGTTTTTCAAAATAACTTAAATTTTCACATCCATGAATGCTCTTCGTATATTTCCACTGTACTATTTCCAGTTTACTCATGCTTGTTTTTTATAATGTTTCCATATTGTTATTCCATACTCAAGTTTCAGCCTAATGTATCTAACAAACAATGATTTCCTATTTCTGATTTCCTAGACTTTATAAATCTTTTTATATAGCCTACAGTTCTATAACTATCATTAACCAATCGGTTGATGTGATTAGAAAAACTCAAAGCTGGATCTACCCAAATACCCAGGTCCTTAAATGAATCTACAGTTTCAATCACTGTGTGCTGTATTAAATAGTCACCTTTCAACTGAGGTCTCCCAAATCTCATATGCTTATTTTTGATGTATTTATCAGTATATTATTCTCCTGTGCCTAAATGGTCAATTTAGTCAAGTTCTTCTGTAGACATGCCCTAGCTGTTACACATGTAATCAGTTCACCCATTTTCAAATCATATGCATAGAGACTGTAGAAAGCCTCAGATGAAATAGATAGACATGAAAGATACAATCTAAACTAGTATGGGCCCAGGACAGAGACCTGTGAGACACGCTGACTAAAACCTCACATTTCTCCTGTCCAATTGTTGTATAATTCTTGCCATGTCCTATTTGTAAGCCATACAGCTATCCATATTATCAAGAGTACAGCAATACCGAGTTGTTCTAATTTATTGATCAGTGTTTTGTGTATGACCCTATCAAATGCTGATCTTAAATCTATATAAATTACACCACAACGTGATTTTTCATTCATAGCTGTTATTATATTGTTATAGAACTTCTTGTTACAGATGGTAATAGATCTATTTTCAACATACGCATGCTGATATATAGTTTCAGGTCCCAGTCTTTCCAATTCTGACAATAATTTATCCAATATAACCTTCTCCATTATTTTTCCACAACAAGAAAGTAAAGTTATGGGTCTTTATGACTCTGGGTTTGTCCTTCTTCCCTTTCCCATAAAGATATGTTTAACAAGTGCATATCTCCAGTCTTGTGGAAACTCCCCATATTTATATGATCAAGTGAATAACAGATATAATGGTACTGTGAGTTCACGCCAAAGTTCTCTCAGGTCATTTTTACTAATTATGTCTCCTCCTTGTGCATTGTTTGGGTCCAGTTTGCTTAGTTCCTTTTCAATGCACTCTAATTTGATTTCAGTATCTGA
The DNA here is from genome assembly GCF_019279795.1 of Protopterus annectens. Lineage (NCBI taxonomy): Eukaryota > Metazoa > Chordata > Ceratodontiformes > Protopteridae > Protopterus > Protopterus annectens. Next base: position 1,354,136,985 of record NC_056745.1, read on the forward strand.
AGTTACCTGGGTGTTACTAGGACAATTTGTCACACCCCCTTGTGCAACCAAACTATTCTGCAAAAGAGTTTGTAAAAATATCTATAATTTGTTGTGTCTGAGAATAAATTTTAGAATCTACACATAGTTTATCAATTTGTATATCTTTACTCCTACCACATCTTATGCTATAAAATGGCTTCCTATTGTGCTCAATATCTTTATATAATTTTTCATCAAATTTTCTTGATCTTGTGATGATGGAAGCTTCTACAGAGAAGAACCATGCGTAGTCAAGATGGAATCTCATAGGAGAAGAAAGAAACCTGATGAGGATTCATTCTTCTGAGAATAGACTTAAAGACACAAAGAGACAGAGTGGTTAGATGTCTACTTACTGAAATGGGTAGAATTTCTATCGAGCAAATCTTTAGTGGTGTATAAACAGCTGCACAGAAAAGGGAGCTGGATATTATTGTCTATCTAGGGACAAATGATCTGGCTGTAAAACATGAAAGTAATAATAACAATATTAAGGAAGCCACAGACAACTAGTACAAGTAGTAACATTCTCAGACGTGCTACCTCTCCATGGCATGGGTACCATACATACTTATAATTAAAGCAATGCTAAGGAGTGGTGGCCCAGTTAACTGACTAATTCCCATACATACCAATATTGATAAACCAGATTTAAAAATATCATCTTTTCAATGGAAAAATAATATACAGCATTACTTATAATTTTTTATCTTGTAAAAATATGTAAAGACATATAAATAACTCAATCATGCAACACAGTTTCATAAAACATTAATACAAAATTGTCAGTACCCTAAAACAAGTCCTTTTATTGGACTCAATTATTTTAAACTACAATATCCCAAGTCAAGCATTACTTCCAACAGGCAACAAGAGAAACAGTAACACTAGTTTCTCTCGTTCCCTGTTATGAGTCACAGCAAACCCCTAGAGTGACCCCACAGACATCCACTACCATATGCAGAGTTTACAAAGCAAACTGGGAAACAGTAGTTGGCTGTTACTTTTTTATGTATTATACACACACAGCCACACAAACACACACACATATACCTTTAGACAATTTAGACTCCCAGTACACCTATTACATGTCTTTGGAATGTTGGAGGCAATTGAAACCCCAGATAAAAACACAGAAACACACCAAAGACATGCTGACTCCATGCAGAAGGCAGCCCAGTTGAGAGGTAAACCAGATAACCTCTTTCTATGAAGTGGCAAAGCTACCCAAAGCACTGCTGTACTATCCTTAGTTTGCAATTTACAGTTTTCATATTTAATGAATGCAGCTATAGATTTTTCCTTCCTTCTGTCTCTGATGTGGGAGAATTTGTCATACCTAGATCAGCCATCTTGGGGTTATTTATTGGACTACCAGGTCTAATCCCAACTAAGGACCTGAATGCAACCCCCTATATAAGGAAGTGTTTCTGCTATTTCACACTGAGCTAATCGAAGGAAGGACACTGAGCAAATTAGGATCTATAATATATAACATTAAGTATCCTGTTTTTTTGCTTATTTTTTTCGAGTTATTTATAGCACGTTGTCTACTGCATACTTTTCTAGCAAGTTTCACTGTGTGTGAGGTATTAACTGGAAATTGTCCACTTTTATTAAGCATCTGTTTGGGTTGTTTGATTCTGATAACTTGTTTGTAGGTAAAAGCTTTCTCTAGAGGCTCCTTTATCTGTTTAAAACTTTAATTTAAAGGCTCACTGCTGCTTTTCCGCTGTGAGAAACATTTCTGCACTTTGTTTCTACCTAAGTAGTGTGGATATTTGTAGCATTGTCCATATTCAGGCTTGTGTTCGGGCCTAGTGTTTGTGGAGGCTGTGTGTCTGAGTACATGTTCAAGGACATTTTGGTTTAGCCAAAGCCATTAGGCATTTCAGTGAGAGAGGATTGTTTAAGGTCATTTGCTGACTGGGTCACCTGGACTACAGCTTAGAGTAAGCACCTCATTGGTTCTTTTGAGCTTTTTTTTAAAGTCGTCTCAGGTTTCAACTTTCTGTTACCTAAGAAGTTAAGTTTGTGAGTGTTTCTGCCATTTCACACTGAGCTAATCGAAGGAAGGACACTGAGCAAACTCGGATCTATAATATATAACATTAAGTATCCGGGGGTTTTTTCTTATTTTTTGAGTTATTTATAGCACTTTGTCTACTGCATACTTTTCTAGCTATTTTCACTGTGTGCGAGGTATTAACTGGAAATCGTCCACTTTTATTAAGCATCTGTTTGGGTTATTTGATTCTGATAACTTGTTTGCATTTAAAAGCTTTCTCTAGAGGCTCCTTTATCTGTTTAAAACTTTCATTTAAAGGCTCACTGCTGCCTTTCTGCTGTGAGAAACATTTCTGCACTTTGTTTCTACCTAAGTAGTGTGGATATTTGTAGCATTGTCCATATTCAGGCTTGTGTTTGGGCCTAGTGTTTGTGGAGGCTGTGTGTCTGCACATGTTCAAGGACATCTTGGTTTAGCCAAAGCCATTAGGCATTTCAGTGAGAGAGGATTGTTTAAGGTCATTGGCTGACTGGGTCACCTGGACTACAGCTTAGAGTAAGTACCTCATTGGTTCTTTTGAGCTTTTTTTTAAAGTTGTCTCAGGTTTCAACTTTCTGTTACCTAAGAAGTTAAGTTTGTGAGTGTTTTTGCCATTTCACACTGAGCTAATCGAAGGAAGGACACTGAGCAAACTCGGATCTATAATATATAACATTAAGTATCCTGTTTTTTTTGCTTATTTTTTCGAGTTATTTATAGCACTTTGTCTACTGCATACTTTTCTAGCTAGTTAAACTGTGTGTGAGGTATTAACTGGAAATTGTCCACTTTTATTAAGCATCTGTTTGGGTTGTTTGATTCTGATAATTTGTTTGCAGTTAAAAGCTTTCTCTAGAGGCTCCTTTATCTGTTTATAACTTTCATTTAAAGGCTTACTGCTGCTTTTCTGTTGTGAGAAACATTTCTGCAGTTTGTTTTCCACCCTCCCTCCCTATTTGCATGCTGTTCTTATAGTTGGTAGCTTTGCAGTTGCCCGCCCCTACTGTAAATTTGATCTGGGACACTCCTCCCAGTCTAGTGTTATTACCTCATTCTACCTAATACAGGGAGAACATTTGAGAAGGCCAATCCACTTAGTTTCTGCTCCTCCTTTCTCTCTTTCCACTTAAAAAAAAATAATTTTTTCTAAGCTTGTTTCCTGCCTTTCCTGTGGGCAGTCTAGTCTGGATACAGATTTGCTGTGTCCAGGACTGTTTGTGCCTTCTGATCCCACAAGCCTTTCTGTGTTGGAGGGAAGCCTTCTAGCTTAATTTTGTTTCTTAGAACTAGCCAGTATTTTAGTTTCAGCACTCAAGTCTGTTTTCTTTGAGCTCAACACTTGTTCAGAACTCGTTGTAAGCACTAAATAAGCTACAAATTACTACAGCACTCAACTTTCCTCACTTGTCTAGAGGGAAACAGTTTCTAGTACTTAACAAATAAGCACCTATCCAGGCATGTCTAAGGGTCAGCTCCCGGTGTTTTCTCCTGTCTACCTGATGAATCTGGGCATCTTGGTGCAATGCAGCAATTGCCTGATGTAGACAGACAACCCTCTCCTCCTTCCACCCAACACTACAACCTGTGAGAGATGCACTTATATAGCCAAACTGGAACCAAAGCTCTCTTCACCCAAGACTGGACTAGATAGTCAGGAGGAGAAGGTAAACATTTGCACCACACCACAATCATCACATAGTTCCTCAAAACCTAGACCACCAAAACACACACATAGAAACACAAAACACACACCTACATTTGTGGAAGCTCTCAGTAAAAACCTGTCCAAGCAACAGAGACCTCCAAAGCAGAAACACAAGCAACCTCCACCCCCTAACACAACCCAAATGACACATAGCCCACAAACTCAGGGTGTCACTCAACCACAGCCCATAAGGCATAACAACATACCAAACACTCTAGTCATAGGTGACTCTATAGTCAGGCACAATGATGTTCCACTCACCAGGCTAAACAAGGAGAAAGTTACTGTCAGCTGCCTGTCAGGTGCCAGGATCCACCACATAACACATGCACTCAGTGTCACTCCACAACAAGTACAAATATGACTCTGTCATTGTCCATGTTGGTGTGAATGACCTGAGACATACCTCCCTGGACTACATGAAAAGGGACATGGAGGAGCTGTCTGATCTTGTAGCCCAGGCAGGTATGACCCTAGCCCTGAGTAGCATCCTGCCATCACCCAGAATGATACCACAGTACAAGTACAAAATGATTGACTTCAACAATTGGCTAAGCTTCTGGTGTCATTCTAAAGGGATCCAGTATCTGTCTGCCTGGGATGGCATGATCGACAAACCACGATGCTTTCTCAGAGATGGCCTGCACCTGTCGCCACTGAGATTCCGGATACTGGCTAAGGCTCTAGCCACCCCTATAGTGCCTTTTTTAGGCAAGGTTCAAATGACAAATTCACCACCATAACAGGTACAAGCAAGCAGAATATGAGGGTATTCCTACTCAATGCTAGAAGTCTAAACCTCTAAATGCACTCACTCGAGGCACTCCTTAAAATGGAGAACATCAACATCTGTGCAGTGACAGAGACTTGGTTCAATGCTCCACAGAGTACCCCTGCATTACCAGGCAATAATTTATACCACACCTTTCAGCCACCTAACCTGGACTGAAACACTAAAGGCGGAGGCATGTCCATATTCATTAAGGATATCCACACCTCCAGGCTAGTTGCTCAGCATAATGCATCCGAGATTATCCAAGTGCAACTAACTCTGGGCAAGACCGCAATCCAAATTGTAGCTTGCTACAGCTCTCCCACCATGTCCCAGGATTCCCACTCCTCATTTCTTGATACACTGGAAAATATTAGGGTACAACCTAACACCCTAATAATGGGGGATTTCGACTACCCCACCATTAACTGGGAAAACTACTCATGTACCAACTCTTGTGCTCAACGTTTTCTGGAATTCATAAATTCCAATGCCTTGGATCAACTTATCCACACCCCCACCAGGGGCAGCAATATCCTAGACCTGGTTATTACCAACATGGGCAACCGGTGCTCCACACCAGAGGTCAATTCCTTGTTGGTCAGATAAGACCACAAGCTAATCACCCTAGACATCCACATCCCTCCCCCACCGTAAAAAAATTCTCCAAAGCCAACTTCATGCTTCTTAAGACAGAAGTGGCAAACTTCACGACACCCACGCTGATGAACAATAGAGGTATGACTGCTGAATCCTATATAAATGCACTTTATAAGCACTTACACAAGTGCATGGATCGTGCAATCCCTAACAGAACCAAGATGCTATCCTCCAAAAAAAGGAAGCCAATCTGATGGCCCACTGCCATAAACAAACTCTACAACAGAAGAAAGAAACTGTTGCAAAAAAAGAGTAAAATCCCATGACTGGAGGAACTCCCTGGTCAGCCTCAGTAAGAAGCTGAGATCCCTCATAAAATCCTCCAAAGCTAGTTACGAAAACAAAATCACCACTGACTCTAAAGACAACCACAAAGCATTCTATAGCTATGTTAAGAATCTACTCCACACCAAAACCGACAACGTAAATAAAAGACACACTGATACTGGAAATACTGCGCATACAACTCAGCTCAAACAGTGGAACAAACAGTTTAATTCCAAAAAATTTGGAATTAAACTGTTTGTTCCACTGTTCGAGCTGAGTTGTATGCGCAGTATTTCCAGTATCAGTGTGTCTCTTATGTTAAGAATCTCAATGGCAACACTCAGACATGCTCTGAGTTGCAGCACAATGGCACCAAATATACAGAACCAACTGATATTGCCAACATCCTGGCAGACAGGTTCAGTGCTAACTTTACTGCCCTCTCATCCCCTAAAGGGCCCATCTCTATACTGGAAGAATGCAAAGTTCCTGTAATCAAGGCTGCACAGGTAAAAAACACACTCTCCAAAGCCAAGAACAAAGCATCCATGAGACCTGACAACATCCCAGGCTGCGTTCTACATGAACTACAGAATGAACTGGCACCCCACCTAAGTACCATGTTCAGTCATAGCCTCACCTCAGGCTATGTGCCCACTGAATGGTGCACAGTGACAGTTATCCTACCCCACAAAGGGGGACCCCGGAAACTACCGCCCCATTAGCCTGACGAGCCTGGTCTGCAAGACTATGGAATGTATCATCATGGAACTTATAAACAAAGACATTGGTAATCTCCAAACTCAGGACCCCACTCAGTTTAGGTTTGTAAAAGGCAGATCATGTCTCCTAAACCTGATAGACTTCTTTGAAGCGGTCACCAACGCAAAAGATGAGGGTAAGGTGGTTTACACAGCCTATCTAGATCTCGCCAAGGCTTTTGACAACATCCCCCACTCTGGAATTATAGATACACTCACTAAACTAGGTATAAATCCATATGTCACAAGATGGGTTGCCAACTGGCTCACTGAAAGAACCCACACTGTGAAAGTAGCAGGCTCCAAATCCAACTTCAGACCAGTGACAAGTGAAGTACCACAGGGTTCAGTCCTGGGTCCTCTCCTGTTTGGTATCTACTTCTCTGAAGTACAGGCTAACAAAGAAGGTCTTTGGCTAACAAAGTTTGCAGATGACTACAAACTAGCAGACATAATCAAAACTCCAAAAGATGTGGACATCCTACAAAAGGGCCTCACTGAGACAGATGCCTGGTGTCAAAGCCATGGCCTCAAGCTCAATGCCAAAAAGTGCATTGTCATCCCTTTTGGTAAAAACTATGTACCCATGAACTACCACATAGGCAGTAGTCTACTTAACACCGAAAGTGTGATAAGAGACCTTGGGACACAGGTGGACAGTAGTCTCTCCTTTGATAATCACATTGCCACAGTAGTCAGGAAATCCTTCTACGTGGCACACCTCATCACAAAAGGTTTCTCATCCAGGAAAAAAGAGGTCATTGTTCCCCTCTACTCGTCACTCAGAGTACAACCCCCCTTTTGGTATGTACCTCACAAAACATCTACAACAACTGGAAAGGCCGCAGAAATACCTCACAAAGAGGATTACTGGCCTCAAGCAGATGCCCTACACAGACCATCTAAAAAAATGCAGCTTTACTCCGTTGCATATCGCCTACTCAAAGTCAATCTCTGCCTAACACACAAAGCTATGTCAAACCCAGAGCTTTTGAACATGCTCCACTTAAAGAAATCCCAATCCCTCCGAGCTACATGCTCTAGGGACCTAAACCTTGTCACCACAATAAACAGAACATGCTGGAGGGATAAATTCCTGTCCCAGAGACTCCCCATACTCTGGAACAAACTACCTATGTATTTCAAAAAAATCTTGATGACTGGATGGGAGATAGGAAATTCACCCCGGGGATCACTTCTGTGGCTCTGCTCGACAGTGGCACAGGAAAATAATTTTCTTGGGTGGTGAAAGCCAGGGTACCTTTTGGCTAGGCTTATATAGGCCCTACGGCCAATAGCCTAGTACCTACCTATGAAACTATGAAACTAAGTAATGCTGATTGGGCATTATTAACAATACATCACCTTTTCAAACAAGCAGGACACCTAAATATTAATTTGAACTAGTTTCAAGCTCAGTTGGTACAACTAAACTGACTTAATCTTAGCTGTAGACACAATATACCTTTTCTATAGGAAACTTCAAATTCTTTTATGGTCACTGGAAAACTACTTCCTAAGCATATTTCCTTTCCATAGAATGTATGGTGTTATCTATAAATAACCACATACTGGCACATAATTAAAAGCATGACTTAGCAAGTTCTTTCCACCTGTAGTATTTTTATCCTAGTCAATTTCTTCAGTGCATATCATGTTAGGGATAAATTAAATCTTACGATACTTTCTTTGGGAATTTGTCACCCTTGCTCTTATATCACAGCTATGGAAAGTTTCTTTCCATAGAAAACCACACTTAGCAAGGTATCTGTAATTATTTGTTTTGTACACTTACAGGGGTCAAAACTCTATTCCAGTTCTAAGGATTCATAGCCCTACTGTCATTTACAGCAGCATGCTTTCGTTTCTGGACCTTAAAGTGACTGAGCCTTTACTTAGTTCTGAATATTGTGTATATCCTAAATAATTTATAATTTAAACATCTAGGAATATGTGCAAAAATGAAGCAATGCTTACAGAGGGGCATGTCGTACATTTCTGAGCTAGTCACTATTAAGAATAGGCATGTAACTACATGAGCAGATAAATGAAACTTAAAACAAAAACTGGAATTGCCCAACAGAAGGTCTGTCTTAGTCTTAATCAAATACGTGTGGGAGATTCCATTGTCCGATTCCAGTTTTTGTTTTAAGGCATGTAAATTCATTTGATTTTTTTTTTATGTAAAGCTCTATGAAATAAGGCAATTCACTTGATGATAAATAGTTACTGTTGTGTAAAAATATCTGTGCAAAGAGCACGTATGCATTTCAAATTGTGTATGTTGCTGGGCACATTTCTATGGATACCTTGATCTGTGTTTACTCAAGATTCTTAAACTTTACTGTGAAACTGCTTCAAAAAGAAGGCATAAGTAAGATAGAAATGAAAAATATAACTGGCAGGATGAAACATATTGATCTTTTTTGTGTGTATTGACCTTTGAAATTACTTACAATTGACTGATTAGCTAATGTTTTTTAAAGCAGGAAACATAATTTCATTGACTGATGGATTGAAGTTGAGGGAGGAGTTCCTGGAAAAGGAACAGGAATGTAAAAATCCATTTTTAAAAAGTCATCTATGTTATCTCCTCATAACTCACCAAGCCTTTCTTTGTTTTATTTTTTTTGTGTGTTTTTTATTTATTTATTTATTTATTTACAGAATATGTGACACATTGTTTGTGTCTTTCGGCTTTTCCCGGTTAGGGGTCGCCACAGCGGAACTCCAGTCCGCTAATGATTGGCAGTAGATTTTTTTTTTACATGCTGGCTTGCTGGGCCTAATGCACAACCTTCAACATGTGCAGATATTTGTTCATTTAGGAAGTAAGTTAGCTATAATTTCATTCCAACTATAATGCCCTTGGTTCCCCTAAACCAGCCCAGGTAAAATCCTCCTTACCAATAGTTATATACTCTCAACTGCCCTCTCCAAATAAAACAAAAAAAAATAACAAGTCCATGGATCCATGGCAACATATCTGGCTGCTTAAAACATCATTTTATCAAACTTCTCCTTACATCTTCACTCGGTCTCACTACAGGATATGTACGTGAAGAAAGAAGAAATGCCATAGTCATCCACCTTCAAATGGGTAGCCACTCCACTGAACCAGGTAACTATAGGTCTGTCAGTCTCATACCCTTATCTGTAAAACCTGTGAATGTATTATTGTAGAACTAATTACTAAGGACATATAAGATTTGCAACTTCTAGACTCTTCACAGTTTTTGTCAATGGCTGAGTGTGTCTTCTTAATCTTGTAAGCTTCTTTGGAAAAGTTGCCAAAGCCCTAGATGAGGGATTTCCCATCCACACTGCTTATATGGACTTTGCTAAAACATTTGATAACATTCCCCACTTTGGCATCATACATAAGTTCACACAGCTAATCTGCAACCCCTTTATAGTTCTCTACATTGCTAACTAGCTAACTAGCTATTAAACACCTAGTCAGAATAAGTGGTGCCATCACCAAAAAGTCACATTATATCTAGTGGAATTCCACAAGATTCTGTCCAAGCTCTTTCTTCTACGGAATCTATTTCTCTAACATACAGGCTAATCTATAGTTAACTGACTTTACAGATGACTGTAAGATAGAGATCATCCTAAATCCCCAATCAGAGTCACTGATACTCTAACAATCCCTTGATCACACTAATAACCAGTACTCTAATCACTGTATCACCTTAAGCACAAAGAAATATAGTATTGTTGCACCTGTGTCTGGCTCTGTGGTGCACAGTGATAGAGTCTTGACTGTGATCCAGGCTACCAGGGTTCAGTTATTGGTCCCTCCACTGGAGGAACCAGGCAAAGAAGGGTAGGAGTGAAGGGCATGGATTGCGTAGCTCTCCAGGGTGTCAGGAGGGTTGCTCACATTCAGGTGCACACTGGGCAGGTTCAGTTTCCCTGGTGGAGGACTTCATGAAGGAAATACCCCTGAGGAAATGACATGACATACTTTGTGGTCAGCACATTGCATGTCCCCAACCCCCCCACCCCCGGCTGAATGCATGGAGAAGACATTAGGGCCATAAAAGGAAAAATCACAAAGCACATGTGATAGCTGTCTGAATGGTGTCCCCTATCAGTCTGCCCTCACCCTGGTGATGGGGCATGAATGAGCTGAATAGCTAGAAAGGGGCTGATAATTGATAGGCAGCAGGGGCAAAGTGAATCAAAAATAAAAGTTTAGTAAAACTAGTGCTCCTGCATGGTTTCACATTAGTGGACCTCACTTAAAAATGAGCCCATAATCTGGGATTTAGGAACATAACATAGACAAAGAGTTGCCCTTAAATTAGCATATCTCCAATATTGTCAGAAAGTGCTTCAACTTACCTCATCTAATCTGTTATGTGCTCTTGCAAGTTCCCAATCCATTCAAAATTTCATTTTCTTTGCTGTTTTGCACCCCATCATAGAATACAGTGCTCCAGATGGCATGCATAGATCTAAAAAAAATTCTAACAATATTTATGAGCAATTTATAGCAAAAATGAGCCATTCTTATTTGGATAGACTCCAGTGGGATTATCCGTGTATCGCCTCCTTTACTGTCTCAGACCTGCTCCCTGTGACTTCCTCTTCCTCAAAAAAAAAATTAAAAAACTCAGTTAATACCATTCAAAATACCTAGTTTTTCACCAAAATATCAATAAATCACAGTTCAAGGCAGATTCATCACCTAACACCTCTCTCACCTGTACAACCAGGTTCTCCTACATATTGGATATTAGACAGTGTGAACCCGTAGTAAATTTCAAATGTCATTTAAATAAATGAATGGGACTGCATAAATCCAACCTCATATTCTCTGCTTTTCTTTTTCTATGCCATATTCTAAGATGCAAACAACTGTCCTGGCTGCTTAAATAACAGTCTGTCCCTGGAAGGCACTTAAATGAGCTCTAGTCTGACTGGGGAGACTCAATGGTCAAAAGATGCAGGGATAAAAAGCAAAAAATTTTAAAAAAGTAAAAAAGGCATTGCTAACCAGAGTTGGTGTTACCTCTAAGACACAAGCGCAAATGTTTCATAGTTGGACATCTTCTCACAATAAAATTATAAGATCTCAGCTATGTGTTTAGGAGTTAGATCCTGAAGGTCAACAAACAAAAAGTAAAATGACAGAAAACTTAGGTACTCGTACGTGGAAAAGGGTTTTGCCTGCTTCATCCAAAACTGAGTGCTTCAAACTAAACCTAAGGATGATGAAAAATGTCTTGCATCGCTAGAAAGCTGGCAATGAAAGTCTGTTTAAATCTATGCACTCTAGAGTAAAGAATGTATAGACATACTCCATTTTAAATTTAGAAAAGGGGGACACATACCTAGATATTTTACTAGTAAGAATCATCTGCAAGAATAATAGAGCTGTCCTTTTACTATTATGCTACAGTAAAATTGATTAAGTGGATTGCCTTATTAAATAGCAGGGAGCAACTGGCACTACTAGATTCAGGCAGTATTGTCACTTATAAAGGTACAGTTTGTGTGCAAAAAGAATACCTTACTAACAAAAAAGACATATGAAGTAGTCTGTATTTACTCAATTAGAAATGCAAACTGTTCTTGGGTAGACAATTCACTCTGTAGCTATAGACCCTAATATAACACATGCTATCATAATAGAGAATATTTTACCCATTTTAAGGATGTGTGGTGGCAGACCACCTTATCAGTGCAGGAGGGGAACCAGCAAGTGAATAGGATTACACAAACATATCTACCTAAACTAAAAAATGGGGGAAGCACCCCCAGACATCCATAACCTCATACAGGTATAACAAAATTCAAAGAATATATATATATATATATATATAT
>NC_056745.1:1354471955-1354484455 GCF_019279795.1 Protopterus annectens
TAAGGGCTATGTTTGACAGCAAAAATAGTACATCATTCTATAAACATAAAAAAACAAAGAAATTTTACACAAGAAGAACTGGATTTTTTGCAGTTGTTAAGAATGTGTCATATTAGGGCTATGAAACCGGACAAGGGAGGAGGGTTGGTGTTTATGAATCAAGATATATATATTAATAAAATGCTTTAACATATTTAAGAAGTGAAATCTGTGAACATGTCCGCTTAAATGAACTTAATGGGGCATATAAAAGAATTCACAATATTTTAAATGATCTGTTTTTGGAAGTAAGTATTACTATTGACATCGTAAAATATTTGAAAATGCCAGCACCAGTTATACCAACTCTATTTGGGTCTCTTAAGATATATAAAAATTTAAATGATTCATCTCTCAGGCCCATAGTAGATGGGAGGGGGTCGATTACATACGCATGTACAAAATACGTAGACAATAAATTGAAGCCCTATTTAAGAACTGAAACACAAATTTGTACTGATTCATTGGGATTTTTAGAAGGCATTAATAATTTAGAATATAATAATGAGTTTGCCTTCTTAACTGTGAATATAAAGGATCTCCATACCGTAATCCCACAAACGCTTGGAATACAATGGGTTATTGAGTTCCTACATCTAAAAGGAGCTGGAAATTTGGACATCTACGTGATTGAAACATTACTAGAACTAGTGTTATCAAATAATTTTATGTACTTTAATGGAGACCTTTATTTGCAGAAAACAGGGGTGGCCATGGGCTCAACCTGTGGCGGCAGTTTTGCCAATTGCGTAATGACATTTTGGGAAAGGCATTTCCTTTTTAGTAATAACATCTACAAGGATAATGTAGCATGGTACACAAGGTAAAAATGTTCAGACCCACCACGGACAGAATACCGATTCCACAATGCTGAATGATGCAAAACAATTTTTTCAAGGTAAAAAACCACAATTTTATTCCACCAATACAACACAAAAAAAGTAGGTTAAGCGCTTTCACTCAGTCAGTACCGAGCTTCCTCAGAACAAAGAATTAATTCAATAACCACTTTAAATAGTAGCAATACATCACATGTCCCATCTTGTTAACCAATGAAAAATGATAAAACATTTAAAACTAGTTTGCACAATTCATGATATTTGAGTTACATACATTAAAACCTTGCATTGAAAACAATCCCCTCACCCCTGTCTACAAATTTGTACCTCCTGTGTTAATTCATCAACGATGCAGTCAGTTGTTGAACCAACTTTCTAAGGGTATATAAATCTACTTAATAGTTTATTAATCACATAAACTAAATAAAATAAAGACATATTCACAAAACTGTCTACTGGCAGCCTGTAAACCCACCAAGTACTCATTGATATTCTAATTTATAATCGGGCAGCCCTTAATTTTAAGACACTTCTAATACTTGTATTATCGTTTAAACCTGGGGCTCTCCCTGTGTCTAAGCTGCCAAAGAAGCTCTTTGTACTCCAATCTTGATTCCCAGTTGCCCCCACGAGGATCCGGGGTCACCTGTTCTAAAACTAAATATTTTACTTTCATATTGTTGCAAAACTGGGAATGCTTGTAAATAGCATTAGTATCCTTACCTTTGGATACTTCATACATGTGTTCGTATACCCTTTTTCTTAACTGCCTCTCCGTTTTGCCAACATAAAAACTATTACAGGTCATACAAATTCCCAAATAAACAACCCCTTTGGTCCCACAATTAAAATATTTGATATATTTATGTTTGTATTTTCATGAAGGGATAAAAACTGTTCCTTGATTGATCATAAAACTACATTGCTGACAAGCACCACATTTGTATGTACTAAATTTAGATCTATCCATAGTTGGTTTTGTAATGGCCCTCCTTTCCAATAATTCCTTCAAATTCACGTCCCTCTTCCTAACAAAATGTGGGTTCATGGGGATGAATTCTTTGATTTCATTGTTAAGGGTCAGTACGAGCATACATTTAGAAATTTTATGGGTAAATGTGGACACTGTCAGCAGTGCAAGTACATAAAATCAGGAAACCAGTATACCATTAGAAATAGACAATATGTAATAAGAGGAAAGTATACTTGTGGCTCCCAGGGAGTAGTATACGTGGCATTATGTGAATTTTGCCCATCATTTTATATAGGCAAAACAGAAAGAAAGCTGAAGCAAAGAATTTATGAGCACCAATATAACATTCAAAAGGGAATTCTGACAAATGCTCTGGCTAAGCACATAGCCGAGAATCCAACGCATAAGTTTGCTTTTACAGCAGTTCAGAAAGTTGAACCTTATCTAAGAGGGGGGGACCATGGGAATCGAGATTAGAGGAATGTGAACTTATGTGGCAAATTCGGCATCAGCACATACACCCCCTGGGTTGAATGAATATGCTTCTATAAAATGTATATTGAAGTTAAAAGCACTTTCTAGATAAAATGTTAACTTAAAGCATATGTTTTTAACCTAATACTTTCGCTGTTAAGTTTATTAGATTAGTATAGGCTATATTTATACACAAACTGATGTTTATTATATCTGACAGTTTTTAGATATTTAATTATTTATGCAAGTTATAGATTTATATGGTATTTATGTAATGAAAGATAGTTGGGGGTCTGTTAGAGGTGCCTCTCATTTCTTCTGATTTTTCGAATTTTAGATTGAATATAAATACAAACAAAAAGTTTTTGTAATAGTAAGGATTTTATGATTTTGTAATAGTTATTAGGGGTTTTTAATAATATGTTAAAACACGTTTTTTAAACTGTTGCGATAGCATAGTAGTTTTAATTAATGGTTCAATCAAGGATTTAATTGTCTAATGTTGAATGCGAGTATAAAATAGAGGTTTTATGGCTGTTGAGTTGCCTGAAGTTGGGGCATGTGCCTCGACGAAAGCGCTTACAATAAATTGGTCTTTGTGAAGTATAAAGCAGCTAACTTGATTGTGTCTGTGTGTGTGTGTGTGTGTGTGTGTCTGTGTGTGTGTGTGTATGTATATGTATGTGTGTGTGTGTGTGTATATATGTGTATATATATATATATGTATATATATGTATATATATGTATATATATATATATATATATATTTGACCTTGCCAAATTCCAACAAGAACTAAACTCATGTAATTGGTCTATTCTAAAACACCTCCCCTTAGAGGAAGCAGTAGCATACAAATTCCTTGAGATCCTTGATTTGCATGCACCTGTTCGTTCAAAGAGAACCAAGGCAAAAACTTCGCCATGGCTTTCTATAGAGTCTAAACTCAAAATTACCCTTCGAAACAAAGCCTGGGCTTTATGGCATTCTTCTAAAGACCCTCAAGATCACATTAAATACAGGCAATCCAGGAACGAAACTAAAAAATCAATTTTACAAGACAAAAAACAATACTACTCTAATTTACAGACAGTAAATCAAAATAACCCTCAGAAGTTTTGGGCAGGTTTAAATAATCTACTACATCTTGGACAAACTTCAACCCTAATCCCTGCTGCTACTATTGATAAAACCCCTGAAGATGTTTCTGATAGTTTTAACCAATTCTTTACTGAGACAATTCAAGCCCTAGCTAGCCAACTACCTCCTAGCTCCCCTGGTCCTGAAAGTAGCACCCCTAGAAATCTACTCAAGTTCAGCTTCCATCCAGTCGCCACTTCACTTATCCGTACCTTGATCAAAAAATTAAAACCCACTACACTTTCTGCTCATCAGCTCCCTGCCGAGTACCTACAAAAATCAGCTGATGCTATTGCTTACCCCATCTCAATACTAATCAATCGAACCATAGTAGAAGCTAAAATTCCCTCCAATTATAGGCCAATAGCTATACTCTCTCCACTTGCAAAGATTATGGAAAAATGTATTCATAGACGACTCATGCACCACCTAATCCAGAATCGCCTTATGGCAGACACTCAGCATGGCGTCCGTCCTCATCACAGCACTACTTCAGCCCTCCTAGCTTTTACCAACACCATAAACCATAATCGCAACAATAATTATATATCCTCAGCCCTCTTTTTGGATCTTTCCAAGGCATTCGATATGGTTGATCACCAACTTTTAATCCACACCCTGCAAACATTCTGTCTAGATACTGGAGCCCTCCAATGGTTTCAATCCTACCTGAATGGTCGACAGCAGGCTGTCCTCTGGCAGAACAAACTCTCTAACCTTCTACCCAACACCCTTGGAGTACCACAAGGTTCTATACTAGGGCCGTTGCTGTTCTCCATCTTCATTAACGACCTTTATACTGTCATCCCAAAAGTCAGCTGTATCCAATATGCTGATGACTCCACTCTAATTTGCTCAGCCACATCTCCAGTAGAGTTATGGTCAGCCACCCAGACCACCTTTAATACAATAGAAAACTGGCTTTTTGAACATCGTCTGATCCTATATCCCAAAAAAACTAAAATGCTGTTATTTTCACCAACACATAGGTCTACCGCTTTCACCTTTACCATAAAATCAAATGATGGCACAATAATCTCCCCTGACCCATCTACAAAACTATTAGGTGTCATCATAGACAATAATCTAAAATTTGACCTACATGTTAACCAAACTAAAACCATCAATAAAAAACTAGGGTCACTTTACAGAATAAAAGCCTTCCTAACCCCTCCAGCTAAAATTGCATAGCTCGCTCTCACCTTCTTTCAACCCTTCTGTATGCATCCCCTCTACTCTCGAATTTAAACAAGACTGTCCTTAAACTCTCAATTTGCTACAACCACATTGCCAGATTTGCCACTGGGCTGCCTTTTAGGACACATCATTGCATCAATCTAAATCAGCTTGGGTGGCTTGAACTACCCAGTCTAATCCAGTATAACCAACTGATTATGGCCTATAAAATCCTCTATAATCCAGACAATACTCCTGCACTTAAAAATATTATCACCCCCTATAACAATCCTAGACCGCTTGATCCTGTAACAAACTACTAATTCAGACTAGCAAAATTAATAACACAGCCGGTGATTCTCTCTTTGCAAACTCTGTAAGTAGATCCTGGAACTCTTCCAGCTGATATTACCTTACTTTCCACCTTAGGTCAATTTAAAACTAGACTCAAACAACATTTGTCACTTAACCGGCTATGTCAATGTATCAAGCCTGGCTAACTCTCTCTAGAATGTGTAAAAATCTGTTAACCAGTTTACTGTGTAATTTAATTTAATCCTGACTTGTGCTCAGGATTAACTGTAACCTGTGGAACTTGTTTAACTTGATTACTTATGTAATCTCTGTAAATAGTCTGTTTGTAATATGTAGTGCTGGTATTATGTAATGCTGTATCTGCTTACCCTTGGAGCTTTTCTCCCTGGGCCTCCGCTGAAAATGGACATGCATCCAGTTGGACTATCCCGGTCAACAAATGTAAAATAAAATAAATAAAAATGTGTGTGTGTGTGTGTGTGTATTTTATTTTACATTTGTTGACCGGGCTAGTCTAGATGGATATATGTCCATTTTCAGTAGAGGCCCGGGGAGAAAAGCTCCAAGCAAAAAAAATGGGACATTTAACAATGCATATAACTATGAGAAGTACAATACAGAGTTAGCACTCTGATAGAGAACAGTTATAAAATAAATTTGTAAAACTAAACACTTTTAGTGGAAATTAAACAATTCTACAACTCACAGTAGAAAGGTATAAGCAAGTCTTAGAGAAGGGAAAAGAATATATATATTCTTCTAAAATTCCTGAATAAGAGTCAATAGTAGTAAGCCAATTTGGAGGTAGAGGGTTATAGGAGTAGTGTATAGGGTTATGGATAGAAGTGAGAAAATATGTCAATCTGGGTTAGTGCATGGACAGAGCCAATGAGCTTTGAGATGTTCTTTAAGATGTTTTTTAAAAAGAGAAGTAGAAGCAAGGGAAGTTAAGCCAGCAGGAAGCTGATTCCAGAATTTTCCTGCAGTGTTTGAGAAGAGTGAATCCCCAGCTTTGTTGTTAGCTTTATTAGAGGAGACTAGAAGTTTGTTAGCAGAGTGTAGTGTAGGTAGATTCGTATAAGGTGTAATAAGATTAGTGAGGATAGGGGTATTATTGGGGGTGGTATAGGATCTTTTGAGTAATAAGTAGTTGTTGATAGAGTATGTGGTTATGAAGTTCTAGCCAGCCAAGCTGTTTGAGGTTAAGGCAGTGGTGAGTTTTAAAGGGGGAAGCTTGTGATGAATCTAGTTATGCTATTATAACAGGTAGAGAGTTTAGAGAGGTTGTTATTGGATAGGTTGGTGTATACAACAGAGGCATAGAAAAGGGTGGAAATGAGGTGAGTCTGGGCAATTGTTTTTCTTGCAGGAGGGTTAAGAAAGGGTTTTATTCTATAGAGTGTGCCAAGTTTTTTGTTGACCGACTTAATAGTTGAGTTAATGTGTACGTCATAGTTGAGTTGATTATCAATAGTTACACCTAGTAGGCGGGTTGTAGTCTCTGGGGTAATGTTGGTACCATTGTTAGAGGTTATAGAGAAGGAAGGAACAGGTGATTTATGAGTAGGAGTAAAGAGTAGTAGTTTTGTTTTTTTTGGGATTTAGGAGGAGGCAGTGATGCATAAACCAGTCTTCAACCTTCTTAAAAACAGATGTTCTTCGTCTTCCCTTGCTGCAGTCCTGACAATTGCTTAGACTGACGCCAGTACGCCAGGGTATGCGCATGACCGACGCCATTTTTTTGCCGCGATGGTCCGCAGAAGCAATTTTGCGAAAGTGCAGGTTGGCGTTTGAGATTTCGCTAGAACATTTTGGTTTTTCTTGCCTCAGTATTTAACCGATGTCAGAAAAAGTGAATAACTGTAGGAAGCAGATGATTATCATACATTGTGTATACCTGTTTAGGCGACGTTGTTGGTTGTGTGCTAGATTTAACAACACTATTAAGAGGAGGCTTGATTGTGCTAGGTTGGTGTTTGAAAGCTGCTTCATCTAAAGGACAAAACAGTGAAGTCTAGGGTGAGGAACTGCAGTCCCGAGAGGTTTTGCCAGGAGTCTCTATGGAGTCTCAGGCAGATACTTTACTGTTACAGGATGTGCCCTCTCAGGAGGTAGGCCAGGCTGAGGGGCTTCTCCAGGTAAATGTTCTTCCCTTCCCAAGGTAGTTAGGGCCTCCCTTCTGTTGCCAAAGCTTCTTTTAGAGGAAGGCCAAGTTCAGCTTCTGTAGGGGCTTCTCCTAGCATTTCACTCTGTGCCTAAGAAACATATGCTTAAATGGCAGAAGATTTGATTACTCTGATTAGAGGTTCTATGCCCCACCTGATAAGAGGCCTAGGTGGAACAGGAGTTTGATCAGAGTCTTCTGTGGAAGACTTGCCAGAGTTTCCTACTTATTCTGATTCTGATGTGGATGATTCCACTCCTTCAGCTTCTCCTCCTGAGGATTTTTCATTTTCAGAGACTCTTCACTCCATGAGGGAGCACTTTAAATGGGAAGGCCAAGATTACTCTGACTCGCTTAGGGAATTCTTGCCCCAGCATAGGCCCTTAGCTATTCCTCCTGTGTTGAATGTGGTGGAGGATGTTTTGCAGATGAACCCTGATTCCTTGCCTCCTGCTCCTGTTAAGCCTGATAGGTATTATAGGGTGCCCGGCTCATAAGTATTTGTTTCAGAGTCCCAGGGCGGACGAAATTGTTTCTCAGGGGCCTAAAGGTGTTAAAGCTTCTGTGGTTCCTCTGATAAAGAGGCAAGGGCTTGATAGGTGGGGTAAGAAAGTATATACTTCTTCCACTCTAGCCATGAGGGTTGAATTGTCAATTTCATATGCTGAAATATCAGAATTATCTCCTTTCACAATTGAAATCTAAGGTGGATGCTTTCATGAAGGTATTGAGTGTAAAGAATTGCTGGATTTGTCGTCTGAACAAGTGGGTAAGCATTCTTTGCAGTGTGGTTTTGATGCTGTTCAGGCCTCCTCGAGGGTGGCTGCTACTAGTTCTGTTCTTCGCAGACATGCATGGTTGAAGGATCAGAATTTAGCTGAGCATGTTAAGACCATTACAGTCTGATGTGTTGTTTGGACCGCGAGGACAAAGCTAAGTCTATGCAGACTGTTAAAGATTTTTGCAGGTGCAGCCTCTAGTAGAAATTGGCCTGACATATCCTGCTTATGGTTCCCAGTCTAGGGTAGGGGCTCAAGGTCTTTAGGCCTAGATCAGACAGTTCACCTGCTCAGACTTCGGTCAGTCCAGCAGAACCAATGACCTGCCTTTTCAGCTGCCAGTGGACTCTCGCCTGGCAGCTCCTTTGGGGAGGAAGATTGTCTCTTTTCAAAGAAAATTGGGACAGATGGGTGCTGGATATCATTCATCACTGGTACAGATTTTATTTCCACAATGCCCCTTTCAAAGGCATGCCAGATGTTCCTCCTCCACAAAGAAAAGAGGCTCAAGTTTCTCAGTTACTCCAGATAGGGCTATTCAGCCAGTCCCTGTGTCAGAAAGGGGCTTCGATTTATTCCTGTTCCTAGTACCAAAGAAGGGAACATGTGGAGACCAATTTTGGATTTATCTATCCTCAACACTTATCTGGACATTCCCAAGTTCAAGATGTTGACGTTACAGCAACTGTTACCTCTGCTGGGCAAGGATCACTGGATGGTAACTTTGAATCTCAAGGAAGCTTACCTTCATGTGCCCATAAGGCTAAGTTGCAGAAAGTATTTTTTCAACTGAGATTTTCATTATCAGTTCTCTGCATTGCCCTTTTATCTAAGAGTATTCACAAAGGTTCTGGCTCCAGTGATAGCTTACTTCAGGCTTCAAGGCATTCAAATTTATCCTTACTTGGACGACTGCCTGATTCTGGCTCAAGAAAAGGAACACCTTCTACAGCAACTGGAATATGACATAGCAGTGCTAAGATGCCTAGGTATTCTAATAAAGTCCAGTCTAGTACCCTCTCAAGACATGTGCTTTCTGGGTGTGAGACTGAATACAGCAGCCCAGATGGCCTTTTTAACCCCGGACAAACAAAAGAGTCTGTCACTTTACTTCCATCAACTATCTCATCAGTCCGTGCTGACTGCAAGGACAGTCCTTCAAGCATTAGGGTTCATGGCATCTTTTTCTGGTGCTTCCTAATGCCAAACTGCATATGAGGAAGCTGCAATGGTATCTCAAAATGTATGGACACAGCACTGCCAAGATTTGACACTGTCATTCAAATAATACCTTGCCTTCAAAAGGAATTCTTGTGGTGGGCGAATGTCACCTAAACAAGGGACTCTCTGTGACCCGCCAGGTCAGATTTTAACGACAGATGCCTCGGACACTGCTTTGGGAGCTCATCTAAATGGAAAGTGGATACAAGACAAGTGGCCTGCCAGACTACAGCATCTACATATCAACATGAAGGAGATGTTGGCAGTCCAGTTTGCATTGATGCGAGTTACTTCTTCCAGGGCAGGTGTTGATTGGACAACACAACTGTCATGTGGTACATCAACAAGCAAGGGGAAACACATTCTTATCCTCTATGCAGGCAAGCAATGATTTTATGGGAGACGCCTGCAACTGACTCGGTTTCTGCCAGAGCACAGAACTCTAGCAGATGTATTAAGGACAAATCATGGATCCCCACGAGTGGAAACTGGATCTTCATGTATTTCAGACATTGACAGTGTCATGGGGAACTCCAGACATAGATCTGTTCGCTTCCACTAAACCACCAGCTGCCAAAGTATTGCACAAAGGGGTTTCATCACACAGCTTGGAAAGTGGATGCTCTGTCTTTCAGTTGGAAAACCTTCATGTCTATGCCTTTCCACCTCTGCCTCTTCTTCCAAAGGTATTACTAAAGGTCAGACAGGACAGGCCAAGGATGATTTTGATAGCTCCAGATTGGCCTCGGCAACACTGGTACCCACTTCTAAGGAGTCTTGTAAAGAAGCCTCCATGGCCTCTGATTCTCATCTGTTATCTCAGAAGGACGGTCATCTGCTCAATGTCAAGCTTCAATCTCTTCATCTCACGGCTTGGCATATTCTGTGTTGAAGCATGGTAGGTCTCAGCTTCCTCAACAAGTTTTAAATGTGATTATGGAAGCTAGAAGGCCTAGTACTAGGAGAGTGTAGGGAGAAAAATGGAAGAGATTTTATTTTGGAGTACAGCAAAGAATGAGATTTCAGAGCCTGATTTGAGTGTGGGCCTTCAATATCATACTGAATAATTGCACACAGGTTAGTCGTTGTCTTCCATAAAGATTCATGCTGCAGCAATTTCAGCTCACTTTGATTGTGACCCACCTTTCATCCTTTGTTCAAGCAGTTTCTTAGAGGGGCAAAGAATATAAGAGAGCTCCTACTCCTGCTTGGGATCTCAATTTGTGTTGGAAAACTTACTCTACATACTTTGAGCCTGCAGCTACTGCTGAATTGAAATATTTGTCATGGCAGACTGCTTTTCTGTTTGCTTTTACTCCTGCCAGTAGGGAGTCTGAGTTGCAGGCCCCTATGGCAGTTGAGCCCTCTTGATTTTCCATAGGACAGGGTATCATTACCACTAATCCTTCCTTTATGCCTAAGGTGGTTTCTAGTGTGGCTTTAAACCAAACTATTCATTTGGATCCTCAAAATAAAGGAGAAGATTTTGCACACTTTAGATGTACACAGGCAATTGCTACTATTTGAGCAGGACTAAAGATTTTAGGCAGTCTCAGCAGTTACTTGTTCTTTTGTTAAGTTCACAGGGCAAGCCTGTGTCAAAACAAACTATTTCTAGGTGGATTGGCTTTTGCATTGCATTTTGTTATTCCCATCATGGCAAAGAGGTTCCAGCTGGGATTAGGCCTCATTCCACTAGGGCTACTGCCAACAGCATTTCTAAGGGGGTGGCAACTAAGGATATTCTGGAGGCAGCTACTTGGAGTTCAGTGCATACTTTCTTAGGCATTATCACCTGCCTATATACTCTAAGACTAGAGCTGGTTTTGCCACAGCTGTTTTACAAGGCATGTTGTCAGCTCCTGCTACTTTATAATTTGCCAGCCCCTTTACCTCTGCTTTGGGATTCTACGTCAGGACTGCAGCAAGGGAAGACGGCGAACATAGTACAGTTTTGTACCTAGGATAAATTTAGATGTTGGAGGATTCCCTTGCTGCAGTCCAATCCCTCCTTCCCCTCTGTGTTTCAGGGTGGTTGTGTAGGTGAGTTTACATGCTTATATTTTTGTATATATTACTGTATATATTGTACATGTTTTTGGTGCAGGTTGTTTTGGGACTTGTCTTTGGGTCTTCTGACATCTGGGGCAAGGAGGAAATGACGCCGGTCATGCGCATTAGTACCCTGACGCACTGACGCCAGTCTAAGGCGCCATGACCGACGCCAGCCTTATACTCTGGTATTCGACTATACCCAATTGTCAGGACTGCAGCAAGGGAATCCTCGAACATCTACATTTATGGTAGGTACAAAACTGTACTTTTGGGTGAGAGAGTGGAGAGAGGTTAAACTCTTGGCTGTACAGATTAAGGTGGAGTCATCTGCATAATGAATGCAGGTGGCTTGGGGTATGTTAGTATGTAAGTTGTTAATAAATAAGGAGAAGAGTAGGGGACCTAAGATAGAGCCCTGGGGTACTCCTATTTTTACTGGTAGTAGTGAAGACAGGATGTTATGCCAAAGTACTGCTTGCTGTCTATTTTCCAGATCAGATCTAAACCATTGTATGGCTTGGGGATCTAGAGAGTGAGCCTTTAGTTTGTCTAGCAGTAGGTTGTGGTTAACCATGTCAAAGGCTTTTGACAGGTCAATAAATAATGCAGAGGAATATGAGCTATTGTTACGATTTTTATTTATGGAGTCAGTAAAGGATAGAAGGGCAGTTGATGTACTGTGGAACGGCCTAAAACCATGTTGGCAGTTTACTAGTAGGTTATTTTGTAATAAGTGGTTGAGTAGCTGTTTGTGAATACATTTTTCCATTATCTTCGCTAATGGGGACAGTAGGGCAATAGGGCGATAGTTAGAAAGCTCAGTAGATTGTCCTCCTTTTATGTAGAGGGATGATATGGGATATCTTCCATAGAGCAGGGATTTTGCCCTCCGAGATAGATCTGTTAATAAGGATAGAGA
Organism: Protopterus annectens; assembly: GCF_019279795.1. Classification (NCBI taxonomy): domain Eukaryota; kingdom Metazoa; phylum Chordata; order Ceratodontiformes; family Protopteridae; genus Protopterus; species Protopterus annectens. The sequence continues at coordinate 1,354,484,048 of NC_056745.1, forward strand.
TGGGATAGTCTACGGCTTTAGCGGCTATTGTTAGGTATTCAGATGTGAGTTGGTCAGCAGAAGGGGTGCAAGGCTTCAATTTTTGAAGTAGCTTACAGATGAAAGATGTAGATGCAGGTTGTATTTGAAAGGTAGGTAAAGAAGTATTGCAGATATTTGGTTGGGAAGCAGTGAGAGGAGGTAAAGAATTGGCCAGGGTTTGAATGGCTTCTGTAAAGTAGTTATTAAAGGCATCAGGGATCAGGTTGGAGTTACTATTGAAACCGGTTGGGTTTGGAGTGGTGGTGTGGCCTGGTTGAAGAAGTTTGTTTATCCCACTCCAGAATTTTTGTGGGGTCTGTTTATTGGTTTGTTGGAAGCCGAGGTAGTAATCTTTTTTTTCTCTAAGAATATCTTTTTTGGTGGAAT